>NW_024412525.1:5374260-5520173 GCF_014898765.1 Herpailurus yagouaroundi
ATGTATTTGTGGCACCTGCAGTCAGTCTTCAAAGGCTCTACTGTTTGCATAGGACACTTCCAGATGGCTTCTTGTTTTGAAAGAATCCTTAATCTCATAGAATTTTAGAGATGGTTTAGTCCAAGATCATTATTTTACTGATCAAGAAACAGACTCAGAAGGGTTACATATTTTGCTTGTGGCTACATGGCTAGTTGCTGGCAGAGGTAGTTCTTCCATATACTGGACCACCAGGAACTTTAAAAATGACATATAAACCCAGTAATTTTGCAAGACAATAAGTAATTAAGCTCCCTAAAGCATTGTCTAAACCAATAATGCTTTGGGATATCAGAGAAGAGAGAAAATTCATATAGACTAAGTCCTTTGGTAAGGTTTTGAAGAGAAGTGGAGGCTGGTTTGGGGCTCTAGTGATGGACCTAGATAAGTAAGATTTGAATAGGTAGAGGTAAGGAAATGGGCCTTTCTGGTGGGGGGAAGGGGGCATAATCAGAGGTTTACAGGAGGAAAGCTTTGGTCAGGCATTGAACTGGCCAGGCTGGAGCAGTGGAAATTATAGCTGCAGGGATGGGCTGGGGCCAGACTGCAGAGAATCTTGACTTTGACTGAGTAGTTGGACTTTTTCTGGGAATTAGTGAGGAGTATTTGAAGCTTCTTGACTGAGTTTGTTCAATGTCTGGGGTGGTGTCTCGGAGGTTGTTCTTCTGCAGGGATGTTTGAGAAAAGGGGAATGCTGGAATTTTTCTTGGGTGCTGGCAGGGAGCTTGCTGCTGTCCAGGGTGCTGACCTGCCCTCTGAAAGATTTTTCTCCCCAGTGATGCCAGGTTAGAAGGTAAAGACAGAGAATGTTTAGAGTAACCCAAAGGGATCTAGAAAACAGTTCTGGCTAGGACTAGGTAGTGTGACTTCGCAGTCCTTGTAATGAAAGCAAAAGTATGGATTGGGGGAGCTAGTAACAGCCGTCTTAAAGAAAGACCACGTGTGTGCACATACGCATGCTAAAATGACCCAATTTGTAGCCTTGTAAATTTTGCTTTAGAGTCTTTGTATTTACATGAGAATCTCAGGACATTTCTTCTTTCATTGTGAAAATGCACTCCCTCTACTCAACATCTCAGAGTACCTAAAACCTCTCCAGCAAACATGGAGAGAGCAACAGAAGTTCCCAGAGTACCCTACTCATTAGTTCAAATGAAACATTTAAATGCTTAATATTAGTGCTGTCCAGTAGAGCTTTCTGTAATGATAGAAATGTTCTATATCTGCCCTCTCCAACATGGTAGTCTAGACACGTGTGGCTCATGAGCACTTGAAATGTGGCTAATGTGAGAACTGAATTTTTAATTTAATTTAATTTTAAAGGCCATGTGTGACTAGTGGGCTACTGTATTGGGCTGCACAGTTCTAGAGTCAGAACCTTTGAGGGGTGCCTGGGTGACTCAGTTGGTTGAACATCCAGCTCTTGATTTCGGCTCGGGTCATGATCTCACCATTCGTGAGACTGAGCCCCATATGAGATTCTGCACTGACAGTGTGGAGCCTGCTTGGGCTTCCTCTCTCTCTCCCTCTCTCTCTGCCTCTCTCTTTCTCTCAAAAATAAATAAATAAACATTAAAAAATAAAGAACCCTTGGGTGTCTTCAGCTCAGGGCATGATCTCATGGTTCGTGGGTTCAAGCCCCACATCGGGCTCTGCACTGACAGCATGGAGCCTGCTTTGGAACCCCCGTCTCCCTCTTTCTCTGCCTCTCCCTCACTCATCTGTGCTCTCTCTTTCTCTCTCTCTCTCTCAAAGAAAATAAACATTAAAAAAATAACCCTTGTTACTGGTCTGTCATACCTAACCTTTTAGACATGGAGCAAAGTGGACTTTTGAATGTGGGTGAGTTTGACACATTGCTGGGAAAGCTCCATGCTAAATCTGACTGGAAGTCTGTTTCTGGCTAGAGTTTTTCCCTGGCTTTCTTATCATCACAGTGAGGACAACTCTACATGATGTACTGTGGTTTTCCTATTAAGAGCAGAGAGCATGTTCCTTATATTCTGGCTGGGGTCCCAGGGACCTGGTCCGAGACTTTTTGGAGCCTCGAATGGGCAAGCAATGCAGTGTGTATGGCTGTGGGGTGAAGTGGCAAACAGATGATATACTATTGTGTTGGATGTTTGTGGGCATCTAGCAGAGAGAAGTTTCTGGTCTTAATCCATCTCCCCTTCTAACTCTAGGCATCTTTGCATCCTGTTTGTCTACTTTAGTGAACATGGCCCAGGATGGGGAGTATGGATGAGTGGTAGAGGGACCAGAGGGAAAAAATGCTTAAAAATGCCAATCGGTAAGTAAGTAAGAATAACCTGTCAGAAGACTGGAGTAGAAAATACCCATTGTTTTGGCACATGCTGGTGTCCATAGACATGCCTAACCTTATAAACATGCTTCATTCCCTTGGGTCTCTGGTCTTAGGCTTAGCACGTATAAATCTGATTTCCTAAACCAGAGTGCATGCTTTTTGAAGACGTGCCTTAGAGTCTTCTTGTATTCTCCCACAGAATGTCACTGTGCTGATAGTAATCCTTAATAAACGCCTGCTAGTGAGGAGTTCTTTGTTTTAGCCCGGAGCTATGGGTTTGACTCCTAGAAAATGTGTGCACATGAATACAAATAATATTTATTGAGCCCCTGCTGGGCGTAAGTCTCTGTACTTGGTACTGTGGGCAGCGACAAAGGAGGAGCAGGATGGTAGCCCTCAGTCTAATGAGAAAGCAAAGGCAGGCACGTGTGAAAACAACACACAGACACACAACTAATAGACAGAAACAAAGACAGAAGTGGTAGCAGGGATACGAAGCTGGGAGTGGGTTGCAGGATGCTGGCAGGGCCCAGATTTTGTGTGTGTCTTTGTCTGGCCTTCTCTCGAGGATTCCCTTCTTCATGAAGCGTAGCTGGTACCAGCCACCTCCATGCCTGCAGGGACAGTGCTGCCTTTATGGTTGGCAGGGCAGCTCGCTGTCTCACTGGGGCTGGGCTGAGGCGGTGCTGTCCTGAACTCGCCTCTTCCTTAAAGAGCCCTCAGGAAGGGGGAGAGTGACTGTGTGGGAGGGGAAGAAATTCCTTTTTCTTCTGGTCACTGAAATGGTGACAGTGTCTAGCTCTCAGACTTCCTTCTAGCCACAGAAAAGGGTTTGTTGGGACTCCTCCAGCTCTTGTACACGGAGCCCCATGATGCAGGCCCAGGTGCGGCTCTGGGGGAAAACAAGAAAAGCAGAGCTTGGTGGCATGGCTCCCTACAGTCACTTGAGCCCCCCTGCTTTACCCTCAAGGAGTGTGCACTGCCTGGCAGGGAGCAGGTGGGCTATATCTCCCGGCTGGGGCTGGGGCTGGGGCTGGGGCTGGGGCGGGAGGCACTTCTCTGGTTGACTCACTGGAAAGAGCCTGTGCTTTTGCATCCTCTGTGAGCACACAAGTCACCTGGGGTCTTGTTTAAGGGCAGAGGCAGAATGATTAGGTCTGGATTGGGCCCGAGTGTCTGCATTCCTTTCCAGCCCTCAGGTAATGCCAATACTGCCCGTCAGCAAACCACACTCTGATTGGCAGGGCCCTATATGTGGATTCTCAACCTGGAAACATGTTAGTCTCACGTGGGGAGATTTTCAGATATGCTGTGGTGGGGACCCACTCTACAGCCAAATAATTCATAATCTCTGAGAGTTGGATCAAGGCACCAGAATGTCTTAAAAGGCCCCTAAGTGATTCTGATATACGGCCGAGGCTGAGAACCATTGGTTTTCTGGATGGTTTTTTCCCTCCCTCTGATATGCTTTCCACCTGGCTGTGCCTTCCTTAGCCCAAGAGACTGTAAATGCCTCAAGGGCAGAGAATGTTACCAGTCAGCATGTGGGTGGTCAGCTCAGTTGGTTACAGCAGGATGTATCACCATAGATCACTCTGGCCACGGTTCCCATGGATGTACCATCAGCCATGAGGGATCAAAGAATGTGGCTGGCTTAGAGCAGGCCATTTCTACTCTTGGAGTGACAAGTCAAAGTGGGCACCCAGTCCTGGAACCATGCCTGGAACCGAGTACACTTTCAGGAAATCTATATTGAATGGATGATTATTCCAGTGTGGAATGGCAGAAAGGGCACTAGATTAAGGATCTGAAGACCAAAGGGACTGGGACAAGTTATTTAACCTTCCTTAGCTTTGACTTTCTCAGTTGTAAAATGAGAATAATAATGCTTAGCTAACAGGGCTATTTAAATAGAAAATAATGTAGGAAAAAGGGCTCTGTAAACACTAATGTTATGCAGACAAGTGATTGTGTAAAAATTCATTTTTTAAAGTGGTGAAACTGGGGCGCCTGGGTGGCGCAGTCGGTTGGGCGTCCGACTTCAGCCAGGTCACGATCTCGCGGTCCGTGAGTTCGAGCCCCGCGTCAGGCTCTGGGCTGATGGCTCAGAGCCTGGAGCCTGTTTCCGATTCTGTGTCTCCCTCTCTGTCTCTGCCCCTCCCCCGTTCATGCTCTGTCTCTCTCTGTCCCCAAAATAAATAAACGTTGAAAAAAAAATTAAAAAAAAATAAAGTGGTGAAACTAAGCTATAGGTATTGGTTCCAACTCTTGCTCTGGCAGATCCTTTCAGGTCCCACCATGTATGCCTCTGTCTACAGAACAGCAAGGGAGCTCAGGGAAGTGCCATTGGCTGGTCACCCACTCTGTGTCAGGGACTGTGTTGGATGTTTGGCTTTTGTCATCTCATTGATTCATCACAGCCCTTGGACCAGGTGTTATGATCCTGATTACACTGAGCAAATGGGGGCTCCGAATGGGAACCAGCTTGCCCCAAGCGGGACAGCTCTGTGTTGCAGAGCTGGGATTGGATCTGATTCCAGAGGCTCCTAATCCTGGCTCATTACCCCCACAGGCAGCTCTGGGTTCCAGCACAGGCTGATGGTGCCTTGGTTTGAGGCGCTTCCTTGTCTGTGGGTCACTTGTTTTGAAGGGTGAGATAAGAGCCTGGGTATCCCAGAAACTCCAGTCTTCTATGAGGGAATGTTTTAGTCGATGGCACCGGAGCCTTCTGAGTCTTGGCCAACGCTGCACTGTAGAGTCACTGCTCGGAGTCTGCCTCAGGGCCCGAGGCAGAGGCTGCGTGACATCTTCTCTTGTAGAAGAATCACCGTCTGCCCTCATGGTCCCCGCCCTGCTTGATAGAGCCACCAAACCCAGTTCTCCTCTGTTTTGCCTGCCTAAGTTTACCTTTCATTCTGGTACTAAAAGAAAATGGAAACACAAAAGAGGGGACAACCCCATGAGCTTCTCCTATCCACAGGTGTGATGTCAACAGGATATTTTCATCACCTGGTGCTCGTCCCCCCAGGGGGGGGCGGGGGGCGGGGGAACCCATCTCCTCCAGTGGCATCAGCACAGAGAGGAGGTCCCGTGCCTGCTGTCTTCCTGCTCACCTCTCTAGCTTCAGCTAGAAGTTGCCATGGTAACAAGGATGCATCCTGGCAGAAGTCAGTCTGGCTAAGTTGTTCAAAAAAGAGGGGAGAGGGGGGCTTATTCGCATGGTTTGACCAGCTACAGAGGGATCCACCTCCTCCAAGTGCTTGTCTGTGTATTCCTGGAAGCGTTCTTTAACTCAGGGGCATTATCAGGTATTGGCTGAGACTGATTCCATACTGGGAAAACTAGATAGGAAACCCAGCCTGACTTCACAGGCACTACAAATATGCCATGGTGGGCTTTGGGTATAAATATCTCATGCTCCTCACTGAGATGCAACTTTCTGTTCATGTCTGGTCCACACTCATCCTCTTGCTGTGCTCTAATTTGGCTGATTTCTCTCTTATGTATTCCATGAAATTCTGTGCTGGGTTGTTACTTTCCTGTATCAGGGCCAGTATTACAACACCCAAAACTTTCTTATGCTCTGTGAATTGTCCAGAGTTTAGTTTTAAGTACAGAGTGTATGTCCACTGTGTTGCTTCGATATTTTTTCTGCTTAATGCTCATTTATTTTTTAAGCCATTTGGGCTTTTTCTCTCTCTCTTTTCTCTTTGAGTGTCCCCAGGGTTTTCTGTGTCTGAGAACCGTGCTTCCTGTCTGTGGTTCTGCGTGGTCAGCACGCTGCCTGTTTGGTAGGAATAAAGATTCTCAGTTAGGCCTAGGCTACAAATGAATCCCCTGTCACCTGGAAGGCTGGCTACCAATGACGCCTTGTTGTAACACCATGAAATGCCCCCAACCAACTGCAGAGATTTGGGGTCTTTTCACTCAAAAGACTATGAAGGCTGTGTGCCTGGGCCTTACAGGAAGGTTCTAGAAAGCTGGTGTGAGAGCGAGTTCAGGGTCTAGATCAGGTGCTGGCCCCATTCTGAGTCAGACTGGGAAAACCCTGTCTGAACATATCCTCTGGGTTGTTTGTGTTCTTAAACCTTGAGAAATAAAGAGCTCGTAGATGGCACCCCAAGAAGTTGCAGCTGGGGCTTCTGAGAGCAAGAATGCCTTGTTTCTCAATGGGCTTGTGACATCATCCGGGGCCTGCCCAGATGCTGGCATGTCAGAGATAGACCAAAACGGGCCAGGAGCACTCAGAGGTGGCTAATGATACTCTGCTGGCTTGAGTATGTTTGCTCCTGATCAATTGTCTGCTTCCTTCCCTTTCTTCCTTCCCCGTGTTTGTTTTTCCCAAATCCCATTGTGGAATGTCCAAGGGCATGCATTTGCTCTTGGAAGGGGAAAATAGCCCAAGAAATCAGGTTCTTTGTTCACTAGTTGTATGACCTTTGGCAAATGACTTAAATCTTCCCAACTTTTCATCTGTAAACTGGGGAGTTAAGTGGTGCTTTCCCTGCATGGAGTTGTTAGAATGAAATTAGATAATGCACCTCTGCCCAGCACCTGCCAAGTAAGAAGTGGCCCATGAAAGTGAGTTCTTGATACCTCCCCCTCCTTCCTTATAGTAGCTTTGCGCCCTGCCTTATTCTGGTAGCCCTAATGCCTTGTGTGGGCGATAGAAAATATTTTTGAACCTCAGAAAGGTGCTCAGTTGTGTGCCAGGTACCGTGAGAATTATAGGGAGAAGAAGCGGCAGTCTTTGCTGGTACCTTGGTATTCTAGTTGCAGTTTAGCAGAGGGAGTTCATTTACTCTATGGCAACCTGGACAATTTCAAGGAGGAGATTTGGAGCAGAACTTCGAAAGATGCATTTCTTACTCTTTCTCTGCTCCAGCAAGCTTGTTAGGGAGTGCCTCCAAAAGTGGAGTGGGGGGAGCAGAAATTGGGAAGAAATGGACTGTCTTGTTATCCTCAAGACCAAATTTCCTCATTTTCATGCTGGCCACACCCACAGGGCAAATGGGTAGCAGGGAGGAAGGGTGACTTTTCTGAGGCTCAGAGATGGTGAGGAAGCGAACACAAGGTTAATCAGCAAAACAGAAGTAGATGTGACATGCATATCTGAGGCCTGGGAATGTGAGTTCATGTCTCATAATCCATTTTGGTCCCCTTGTCTTCCTCTGATCTAACTGTATCCTTATCATACCCCTGGCCACACCGACCAGGAATATATCATTTCCAGGTGAGGAAATCGAAGCAGAGAGTTGGGTGATCGGTTGAGGAAGAAGCACGAAACAGGGCAGAGTCAAGGCCATGTATCCGCCTCCTGACTCTTGGCCTATGGATTCCTAGTCTAGCTTTCTCCTGGACTTCTCCTGTGACTCAGGTCTCAGCTGGTGTCTAGCATAAGGCAGCCCTGGATCCCTGGGTGGGGGATGGAGAGCAATCCATCCAACACAAGACCTCTTCCAGTTCAAGCAGCGTTGGTCCAGAATACCATGTGACCATCACTGTACCCTGCCAGCTCTGGCTGGGTTTCAAGTCCTAGTCTCAACAGCCACGGGACTTGGTGGCCAGGCCTGGGAAGAGCCCATTGTCTTCTTGCATCATCACTGGTTGTGTGGCTGCTGGCTAGCTTGCTTGTTCATTTTCTATTTGTTTTGTGCAGGCTGCTCTGAGCCCTATAGTCAGGCACAGCTGGGTAGCTGGCACCTGCTCAACCTTTGCCCCAGTCTATCATAGAATTCTCCATGGTACCGATGGAAGACCCCTGACTCTGTGTGTGTGTGTGTGTGTGTGTGTGTGTGTGTGTGTGAGAGAGAGAGAGAGAGAGAGAGAGAAAGAGAAGATGGGGAAAGGAAGGTGTAAAGCTTCCTGAACTAGTAAGAGACCTCTCTCTCCAGTGGCACCTGGTTCTGGGTTGAAAGAACCAGGACAGATATGTAGCTGTCTCTTAGGAGCCCCCGTGGTTTTCTTCTTGCAGACGTGTGTAAGTGGACCATGGCTAGCAGCCTGACCAGCAGCGGGAGGACAGGAGGTGTGCTGTGTTCGAAGCATGAGTGGCCCGTGATCTCTCCCATCCCTGGTTATTGTCATAGCCAGAACAGTAAAGAAGAGTGAGGCTAGGATAATGGCAGCTACCAGATAGAGCCGACTATATACTAGGCAACATGCTGTGGGCTTTTAACACTTCACTTCACTTATGACGTATTTTCAGTAGCCTTGTTTTACAGGAACGTGAAGCCCATGTACTTGAGCGGCTTTTTCCTGAGGTCTCTCAGCTAGTATACTGTGCAGTTAGGGCTTCAACTCCGATCCTTCTGATTCCAATCAGATTTCATCTGATAGAGCTCTTAACGTCCGCGCTATCGTGAACACTGAGAGGATCCTTCCCAGCCACAAACTCCACTATAACTCTGAGTAGAGACCCTATTCCCTCCTGCTGGAGTAAGAAATGCACAGATTCCTGGGTTATGAGGAAGCCCTTTAGTATCTCATGAGATTCTTATAAGTCTGAGCTTGGGGAGACTTTGGGACCTCGTTATGTCAGGTCCCTCATTTTTCATAGGAGGAAATGAAACCCAAGGAAGGGCCTCACTGAAAGCTGTGCAACAACCCAATGGCAAGCCAGGGGCAGAACCCAGCCTCCCAGCTGTTACCCAGGAATTTCTCACCACCTGTCTTCTTGTAGAATAACTTTGCTGCCCCACGCCCCACCCGTCATTTACCCGAGATGACAGTGTGAGACAGTATGGAGGAAGGAGGGCCAGACCGAAATCTCTTTTTACCACGGGGCTGCTGACTTGCTCTGGGCTGCAGAGGCAGGGGGGCGTCCCAGCTGGCCCTTTCCCTGAGAATCCACCAGCTTCCTTTCCTTTATGTCTCCTCACCCACTGGTGCTCTTGGGAATTCCGGGGTTTGTAGAGGACTTGACTCCCTCCTACCACTCCCCACTCCCTTCTACCCATTCTTTCTAGAAAATCCTGCAAACCCTGTAGGTTACGAGTGACTCCTTCCAGCCCCATGTTCGATGTACCTCCATTTCCACTTGAAGACAAGCCACTTTATATTTTGCTTCTTTCCCTATAGACAGTAGCCATGGGGAGCAAGGAGCGGGGGCAGTGTTCAGGATCGTCTGTTTGTCCTGTTTTGAGGTGAAACCTCACAGGATCTCTAGAGGCAGAGGAATTCAGCTGTTAGTCACAGTTAGGATGCTGATAACATAAATTCAAAGATGGGGTGGAGGGCAGTTTGGGGTCTGGGGGACCCACCTCTGGCTCTGCCTTTGTCTTCCCAAGAACGCACTGGACACAGTGATAATTTCCCCATTTCCTAGAGGGACACACTGAGACTCGGAGGGAAGAATTTATCCTGGAGAATTCATCCTCTCCTTGCCACCCGCTTTTGGCCAGGAACTAACACCTAACACTACCCCTTAGAAGGTCGCCAGGGACTCAGTGAGTTGAAGGCAATCCCCTTTGCCATTACTTTTTTGGTAATTTTTATTAAAGTAAAGCATGTAGTAAAGTACACTTTACTATACTTTTTATTTCTTTTTTTTTTATATGAAATTTATTGTCAAATTGGTTTCCATACAACACCCAGTGCTCATCCCAGCAGGTGCCCTCCTCAATGCCCATCACCCACCCTCCCCTCCCTCCCACCCCCCATCAATGCTCAGTTTGTTCTCAGTTTTTAAGAGTCTCTTATGCTTTGGCTCTCTCCCTCTCTAACTTTTTTTTTCCTTCCCCTCCCCCATGGTCTTCTCTTAAGTTTCTCAGGATCCACATAAGAGTGAAAACATATGGTATCTGTCTTTCTCTGTATGACTTAGTTCACTTAGCGTAACACTCTCCAGTTCCATCCACATTGCTACAAAAGACCATATTTCATTCTTTCTCCTTGCCACGTACAATTCCCTTGTGTGTATAAACCACAATTTCTTTATCCATTCGTCAGTTGATGGACTTTTTATTTCTTAAACATTAGTTTTCTGGTTATAAAGGTAAAAGTGGTAAAATTGAAAACAAACAAACAAAAACTCCGCAAACAAGAAAGCCTGATCATTTGGAAATGGCAACCATTAAGATTTTATGGGTGCGTTTTCAGTTAATCTTGTTCTGACTTGAAGGTGTTGCTAACGTTGGCTGTAGGGGTCGGGGAGGATACAGACAGGGGCTCACGGAGGGTCTGTTGCCCTCCTAGGATGTTTCACTGCTGCCAGGCTACAGACCCCCTTCCGATCCTCCACCTACAACTGAGAAACACTATCACTCTTGCCCTGACTGCTAATAAGCCAGATAATCAGTGATAACACCATGCAGGCCATTATTTATTGAACAGCCTGCATTGTTTAAAACACAAAAGTCCGGTCTGACACATTGGGATGAGAGTCCTGGAGTGCCTGGGGGCAGGCATGTCCCCAGGGAGACCAGTTGGCCGGGGGGAAATGCTGTGTGTTTGCACACATCTGAACTGGTGTCTGCCTCCAGCCTGCTTCTTAGGCTTCTATTCTGGGCCTATAAACGAGGCTCGGAGGGTGGCAGCCAGGGCTGGGAAGATACGGCCTTATTCCTGGCCACATATGTGTCTGAGCCTCCCTACTGAGATCTTCTGGGCATGGAATCCTTTGATGTGAAGCGCTCAGAGGAGCGTTTGGTGCTGCAAAAGCTCAGCAGGTGTTTGCTGTTGTCGTGCTCACCTCCTTGTGCTGGCTGGGCCAGAAACTGTCAGAGCTGCGACGGACCTTAAAGACGGGCTAGTCTGTGATGCTCAGACTTCAGCCTGCATCAGAGTCCCCTGGAGGGCTTGCTAGAACACAGGTGGCTGGGCCCCGCCTTCACGGTTTCTGAGTCGGGAGGTGTGGGGTGGGCCCAAGAATACGCATTTCTGACAATTCCCGGGTGATGCCACTCTTGCCGGTTCAGGGCCCACACCCGGAGAACCGCTGAATCCAGTCACTTTTGTAAGCAGGGGCCTGCTACGGTCTGAATGTGTACCTCCCTGCAAAATTTGTATGTTGAAAATCTAATGCCTGAGGTGAGGCGTTAGAAGGCGAGGCCTCTGGGAGGTGAGCCGGTCATGTGGGCAGAGCCCTCGTTCATGGGATAATTGCAATTACAAAGGAGACCCCAGAGGGCCAGGTCACCCCTTCCAGCAAGTGAGGACACAGTGAGAAGTCAGCAGTCTGCAGCCCAGAAGAAGGCCCTCGCGGAAGCTGATCACGCTGGCACCTGATCTTGGACTCTCAGCCTCCAGAACCGTGAGAAATAAATGTCTCTTGTTTCCAAGCCACCTAGTCTGGCGTTGAGTTATAGCAGCCCAAACGGACTGGGACAGGGCCTGAGGGAAAATAATAATGGTCTTAATACTGTTTGGTTTCAGAGCTGGGATCATACCCAGGTCTCTGGATGCCCAGCCCAGTGCTCCAGACATATTGTCCATATCCTGGTCACCTGTTCTCTGGGGATTTCCAGCAACTGCATGGTAAGGGACGGTTTTCCTGACAAGACTGAAACTGTCCCGACTTTATGGAAAGTGGGGGACAAGAGCGGGCAGTGTACGACTTGGGACGGGGGGCACCGAGAACACAAACCCTGACCCTGCTACAACTGCATCCATATATACATCCGATAAACATTTACTGTGTATCTCCCGTGGGAAAGAGCTGGGCCTGGCACTGGGTGGGGTAACCAGGCAAACAGGACACAGTCTGAGTTCTAGGGCCCTTTTCCCGTCTCGTCCTGTCTGGTCCCTTGACCTTGCCTTACCCTTGAATGGGCTCCGGTGCACACTGAGAGGAGGGCGCTCAGGCCCCCCGATACCAACCCTTGCTCTATTCGCACTTGCCAGGTGACCTCCACCCAGCCTTTCTCTCCAGGCCTCAGTTTCTTCATTAGAAAATCCAGTGCGGCCCCAAGTGAGGTGATGGTTAAACAAAACTCCTCTCCCAGCCTGTGATTCTAAAGCTCTGGGGGTTCTCCAGGGGCTGAAATGGCACCTGACTCCAGCTCAACTGATTAAAACCTTTATTCCATTTTCCCCTCCTTACTGTGAAACAGATTGGGGCTGTCCGAGCGTGCGAGGTGTGACGCGTCGCAGGAGATCGGGTGGTATGCTATGTGCCGAACACAGCCGCCGACTGACTGCAGGGGTGGGTTTGGCCTCTGGGTTTTAATTTGCTTTTCGTCTTAGCCATCTATTGTTTAGTTTATCCGCGATGAGCCATGAATGGAGATGGGAGACATATGGAACCTTACAGAGTTAATGAGGAGCACGATGATGATGATAATAATAATCCTGCAAATTTGTCTGATCATTATGGCTACCAGATTGTATTCACCGGACCAGAGTTTTTATATAGCACGTCAAGATGTTTCCAGTATTCAAAAAAGTGATAATTATACTGGAAGTAGATTTTCATTCACTGAGAATAAACACTGTCTACACCGGTAACAGAGAAGCGCATGTAAATCAGTCTGAAGGCTTCTCTCTTTGAGAAAGAAAATTTAAAACTTACAGAGGACCAAGAGTAAGAATTTCCAACTTCAGGATGGGAGAGCAGCGTTTGACTTTCAAAAAAAAAATTTTTTTTTTAACATTTATTATTGAGAGACAGAGAGACAGAGAATGAGTATGGGAGGGACAGAGAGAAGGGGAGACACAGAATCCGAAGCAGGCTCCAGGCTCTGAGCCGTCAGCCCAGAGCCCGACGCGGGGCTCGAACTCACAGACCGCGAGATCATGACCCGAGCGGAAGTCGGACGCTTTACCAACTGAGCCACCCAGGCGTGCCAGTGCTTGTCTGTTTTTATACCTCAACATTTGATTAAATTATTTTAATGGAATTTGATCCCCCAGGGCTGACATAATATAATGCGACATCTACAAATGTGTTAACAAATCATGCTGCTTCTTCTCTAGTTAATCCGAACTAAATTGGACAATCTGTGCCACCTGCGAAATGAGGGGGAAAGTCGAATTTGTGCGTGTGATAGCCATTATTAAAGATTGTATGAAAACTACATGTTATAAAATTTATAGTAATGGAAGCTTGGGTGGCTCAGTCATTTGAGCGTCCAACTCTTGATTTCAGCTCAGGTCGTGATCTCAGGGTCATGGGATTGAGGTCGTGGGATCGAGCCCTGCATCAGGAGCCTGCTTAGGATTCTCTCTCCCCCTCTGCTCCTCCCCTGCTCACGCTCACTTGCTTTCTCTCTCCCTCTCTCTCTAAAATTAAAAAAGAAAGAAAGGAACACATTATAATAACAAGCTGACCTAAAATGGCGTATTTTAAACTTCAGAACATGCAAAAATAACCAAATAATGTTAACATTTCCTTAGGGTGATTACAAGCTAAAGGATGGAAAGCATTAGCAAGAACACTCTCTGAGATTCCTTCTGGCTCTGACACACTAGGGTTCTAGAATAGCGCAGGCTCTGAAAACCATGATGAAGAACAGGAGAGTGTGATAATTTGGCTGAGGGTGGGGGACACAGTGTGCCCCCTTCCCTGCCCGCTGTTGTTGGCAATGGGATTAGACACGTTCTTTGAAAGTCCAGATGTCAGAACTGTAATCAGAGGGCAGCCTTCTGTCCAGTTTGCCCGAAAACTGTCTAACCATAAGAATCACCAGATCGTAGAGTGGGAAGGGACGTTAGACATCACCTGGTCTCTTAGCGCTGCCCCTGAACAGAAAGGGGAGTGAGAAGCCCCTTGAGGATTGAGTTCTGGGTTTTCGGGTGTGTTTAAGCTGAGGCCGGTTGACTTCATAGCTGGGGTGATGGCCTGCTCTGTTGGCCTCCATGGCTGGGGCCTGCCAGGGAGGCTCAGAAACCAGGTCAGCCAGGTGGACCTTACACCCTTTTCTCTCTCGCCAGCTGCAAGTTGTCTTTGCTAAAGGTCAGTCCGTGGACAGATGAGCTTGGGGCCTGGTCCTAGGACTCCCAGGAACCCTGCTGTGGCACTGTGGGGACGCTCACTGGCCTTGTCTGGTGAGCTAGCTGGTGTGTCTTAAATGGCATCAGATTTTGGTTACATGTTTGGGGGAGAGGAGGCAGCAGCCTTTGGAAGAGTCACGGATGGCCTGGTCTGGAGGAAGGGCCCTTGGACTTGGGCTCGGGACACACCTGAGGCCTCACCCGGGCCAAAGCCTCCTCTGCACTGTCAGTGGACTCCTCCTCCGTGCCTCTTCCTTGCAGCCTGGCTCGCTGCTTATGACCACCTTAACAGATGGGAGCAATGCTACAGAAAGCCCAAACCCCAGATAATCTACAACCTACATTTGGTTTAGGAGCGATATTTATTTTTACACAGATTAACCTTCCTGGTTTGTCTTTTGTTGAGGCTGAAAACAAATGCTTTTATATACTCGGAGTTCACAGCAGAGGTAGGTAGCCTAGAAGGCACTCATGCTCAGAAAATAAGCTGGCCTTGGTCCGAACATTTGCTGCAGATAATTGATTGCTTTTAGTTCCCCATAATCACATTAGCTTATATTTTTATGTCAATCCTTTTCAACTTTGGTCATTTCCTATGTGTGCGTGTGTGCGTGTGTGCACGTGTGTGCGCACGTCCCATTGTCCCTACTCCATTTAGGCTTGACTCGCCTCCTGGAGCCCTTGCCAAGACCTTCCTTCTGCACCTGTCTATAGCAGGGCTCAGGAACTGGCTCCCTTACTATTTTGGGGGTGCAGTTAAGATGAAGCCAACGGAAGCATAGGGTGTGTAACCCTGAGCCACTTCTTCGTATTCTGTTCCTGTCTAGGGGAGACATTGGCTGTGTATGTATGTATCCTGAATACAACTGTCCGTACAGCCCATACCTCCTGGTATTGTGTCAAACCCGTGCCAGCCCCTCCATATCTCACTGGCAAGTTGAGAGAAGTCTCTGATGCTCTTGGCCTGCCCACTTGGAGAGTGCGAAGAGGGAAGGGAATCCCCATGGCGAGGGTGTGAATGAGTTTCTCAGCTGGGCTTCTCGGGACACACCCTCTCTGCTTGCTGCTCCCACTGTGGGGTGAGGGGAGTCTGCTAGGCATACTGATATCTGCTGGCAGTGGGGAGCTCACCTGAGGGACGGGGGAAGGGCTGGAGAGAGGTGGGCTGCAGGAGAGCTGATTGGCTTCTCTGCTCTTCCTGTCTAGGGGCTCTGGGCAGGCTTCCTGACTGTCTCTCAAACCTAGACTAGACCATGAGCATAATCTTGCAGCTAGGTTGTTCACTGACTGCCATTAGGCTGACCATTCCCTGCTCCCACCCTCTAGCCTTTCTGTCTGACCTCTTCGTAGACTCAGCAAGAGCCAAAATCCTTAGAGTCCTCTCGTTCATTCCCTTCCTTGGGCGGTGGGCTCATCCAGGGGACCTGTGCGTTGGGGCTTGTGTGTGGGCAGCCCACCTTCCTCCATTTACCCCACGCCAGGGCCCTTCATTTTGTGGCCGACATTTCACACAGCAGTTGAGTGCCTGTCTTGGGGGAGGGGGCCAGCTCCACATGTGGGAGCTTGACCGAGACACTGGAGCCTGGTTGAGCTGCCGCCTCCCACCCTCCTCCTGACCTGGGAAATCCTCTAAGCTGACCTAATTACCTGCAGTGAGGGACAGCATACTGATTCCCAGCAGGCTTGCAGTTCGAGGAGGGAGGGGATCCTCGGACAGGTGGGTGTATGCCACTCTGGGATTAACCTTCCGGTTGCTGCTCTTTCGGACAAGTGTCTCCTTTCACTCTGCCATCCTTAGGAGTGGTTCCAGGCCAGGAACTCCCCTCGACGCTCCTTCATCTCAGCCACACAAGGAGCCACAGTCCCAGTTTAGCACAGACCTGCCCGGCCCAGGGGCATTTCTGCACCTCTGTCTTGGCAGGGGATCATCGGGTGATGGTGTGTTTAGCCAGAAGCCCTGGTCTTTTCTCCGCCAGGGTCCCCTCCCAACCCTGTCTGAGCAGGAGCCGTTCAGTCCCCTGATGAAGTCCTTGGTGAGAAGCTCTTTTCCACCACCGCCTCTCTGGGGCTGAGAGCTGCTCTTCCAGACCCACCGCCTTCTGAGAAGGCGTTCTAGAGGGTTGGCGTGCAAGGCACGTTCACCCAGCTCATCCAACAGCTGTCGAGCACGTGCATTACCGAGAGTGTGTTACATTATCCCATGCTTTACAGTGTGCAGCGTTCTTGTACCTGCAGGGCCTCCTATGTGCTTCCTTACAGCCCTGTGAGGACTCCGGGAGCCTGGATGAAGGCCTCTGGGACTCAGGCTCAGTGAGTGAGTGAGGAATAGAGCCCGGCGTGTCTTAAATGGCATCAGAATTTTAGTTACATGTTTGGGGGAGAGGAGGCAGCAGCCTTTGAAGGAGTCACGGATGGCCTGGTCTGGAGGAAGGGCCCTTGGACTTGGGCTCGGGACACACCTGAGACCTCACCCGGGCCAAAGCCTCCTCTGCACTGTCAGTGGACTCCTCCTCCGTGCCTCTTCCTTGCAGCCTGGCTCGCTGCTTATGACCACCTTAACAGATGGGAGCAATGCTACAGAAAGCCCAAACCCCAGATAATCTACAACCTACATTTGGTTTAGGAGCGACCTGTTGGATGTCCTCCTGACTCCAGCAGTGGGCTGTCCTAGCTCCGCATTAGCAGCGGACAGATAAAGCATGTGTAGGAGACTGAGCCCCTTCCTCAAGTTTATAATTTCGTTGTAGGAGTAAGATCTACACCTGCAGAAAAAGACTCAGGAGCGCTATTCTGTGCTCAGACATAACTGAGTATAACTGGGAATCGCTGGGCAGTAATGGGATTAGGAGGGAGAAAGGCCATTATTGACTGGAATCCTTGGGGAAGGCTTTGTGGAAGAGGCAGGCTTTGAGGGGGGCCTTAAAAGATCAATATTTTGACATATGGAGAAGAAGGAGAGAGATTTTTAGGAATAAGGAGGCTTGGGGAGGAGGCTTCGAACTGCAGGGTGAGGTGTCTCTGTGGAGTCAGGGGAGCCGGAGTGATACCTGACTGTGGAGGGTTGAATTCCAGGCTCTGAATCAAACCTAGTTACGCTCAAAACTGGAAGGAAAGAGGCCAGAGCTGCTCAGGAGAGTGCTTAGCAGAGAGACACAGTTCTAACCCGGCCTTGCTTGGGAGCACGCTATCTCCCTGGCCCTCCAGCCTTCGCTGCCCGGGGCCCCAGCCCGACTGCCGTGAGGCCCGGAGCCTCCACTTGCTGATATGAGTGGGCACGCGGCGGCTACTATGGGACCGGCCAGTGAGGCAGCCGGAATGGAAACCGTGCGTATCTGGGACTGGCCGTGAACGAATCTTCAGGGGGGAGGAGTAGAAGGAGAGTATTTGCTAAAGACCATTTCTGTTGGGCCTTTCATGTATGTTTGTCTTGTTCACCTTCACAAGGACACGACGAGGACACTGTAATTATTATTTTCTGTTTGCATGGGGGAAACAGAAGCTCAGAGGGATGAAAGTATCTTGCCCTTCTCCACACCGCCAATAAATGGCTCTGGTCTGTTTGGCGACAATAGGCTGACACTGTGGCTCCCTGCTTGTAATAAAAATGAAAAGTGGTGGCCTTTCTCCTCAAGGACTTCTAGTCCATTTGGAAGAATCAGTTAAAAGCCAGAGTGTTGGACAACAGAGGGGAAAAAAAGTGAACATAGAGACAGAAAATGTTAGCAGCGGGGAGTCAGGGTGGGAGAGCTACCTTGAGCTGGTGCAGACAGAGCTCCACAGACAAAGCTGGGCTTCAAGGACATCAGTGCGGGCTGCTAGACAAGGAGGAGACCAGTCCTGGCAGGGATGGTCACAAAAGTGCCAAGGAGAGTTGAGAAGAGTGTGTGTGTGTGTGTGTGTGTGTGTGTGTGTGTGTAAATGTCTGTCAAACATACACAAAGGTAGAGAGCCTGGAATGATCTCCCATACGCCTAATGCTTAACTTAAAAAAATGATTCAGGGGGCGCCTGGGTGGCGCTGTCGGTTAAGCGTCCGACTTCAGCCAGGTCACGATCTCACGGTCCGTGAGTTCGAGCCCCGCGTCAGGCTCTGGGCTGATGGCTCGGAGCCTGGAGCCTGTTTCCGATTCTGTGTCTCCCTCTCTCTCTGCCCCTCCCCCGCTCATGCTCTGTCTCTCTCTGTCCCAAAAATAAATAAATACGTTGAAAAAAAAAATTAAAAAAAAAATGATTCAGGTGCAATTTGCATGTCATAAGATTAACCATTGAAAAATTTGTTAATATGTATTTATTTTTGAGACAGAGAGAGACAGAGTGCCGGCAGGGGAGGGGCAGAGAGAGAGGGAGACACAGCATCCGAAGCAGGCTCCATGTTCCGAGCTGTCAGCACAGAGCCCGACGCAGGGCTCGAACTCACAAACCGCGAGATCATGACCCGAGCCGAAGTCGGCCGCTTAACTGACTGAGCCACCCAGGCGCCCCTAAGATTAACCATTTTAAAGTGAACAATTCAGTGACGTTTGGTAGATACACAGTGTTGTGCCGCCACCACCTCTCTCTAGTTTCAATACTTTTTCATCACCCCAGACCCCATATCCATCAAACCCTCGCTCCCCCTTTCCCCTTCCCCGACCCCCTGGCAACCATTGATCTGCTGTGTGTATGCATTTGCCTGTTCTGGGCATTTCGTGTTAAAGAACTCATACACTGTGGAGCCTTTTGTGTCTGGCTTCTTTCACTTGGTTCTCACTAATCCATGTCGTAGCAGGTGTCAGGACCTCGTTCCTTTTTGCGGCTGAATAATATTCTGTCGTATGGAGGTACCACAATTTGTTTCATCCGTTCATCCACTGATGGACTTTGGGGTTGTTTCCACCTTTTGGCTCTTGTGAATAGTGCTACTGCGAACATGTGTGCGTGTACTTAATTTGAGTTACCTGTTTTCCGTCTTTCTGGGTATATCCCTAGGAGTGGAATTGCAGGGTCATATGGTATCTCTGTTTAAATTGTGGAGGAAGACTGTAGGAACACCCCCTGTAGCTGCACCCCTTACATTCCCACCAGCGAGGCACGAGGGTTCCCGTTTCTCCGCCTCCTCCCCCAGTGCTTATCTTGTGACTGAAGGATCCCCCCTCACAGTTTTACATACCGAACTGACTACAGCAGGTGCTTTCTGTTACTCAAAACAGGCCCCGAAGTCCACCCACCTTGGGCCAGCAGCCTTAGGGCTGCCATAACGAAGTGCCACACACTGGGGCCTGAAACAACGGAGATCTATTTCCTCACAGTTCTGGAGGCTGGAAGTCAGAGGTCAAAGTATCAGCAGGGTTGGTTTCTTCTGAAGCTCCTCTCCTCGGCTTGTGGATGGCCGTCCTCTCCCTGTGTCCTCCCACGGTCCTCCCTCTACGCATCTGTGTCCACATCTTCTCTGCTTATAAGGACACCAGTCGTGGTGGATTCGGGCCAACCCTAGTGACCTCACTTACCTTAATTACCTCCTTAATATACCCAGGGGTGGGCACGGTTCTGCCCATAGCGGGGGTAGGGCAGCAAGGGCGCATGATGGCGAGGGAGGCAGAGAGGCTGGGAGGAGATGGGGGGCTGCGGGGGCACTTGTGGGTCTTCGGGGCTCCTGTTTGGTTTCAGAGAGACCAGCTTTCAGGCACATGCAGAGCAGGTGGAGGAGGGGAGAGAAATGGTGGCAGCGAAGAGGGCACTGGGGGCTTCGGGGAGGCGGGAAAGCAGTGTCCACAATCAATAATTTACTCCTGGATGCCACGCAGGAGGGCGTTGTCATGGCAACGGGCGGGCTGGTCGGCCTGACAGTTGCCTCTCAGAGCTGCCTCCCCTCCCTCGGCTCGTCTCTCCCTCCCCCTCGCTTTTCTTGTGTGTCTCGGGAGCTTTTTTGTGGACTGGAGGCTGCCCGCGCCTGGGATGACACCATTGTGCCCGCCCTCGGCGTCGGGACTCTGGGCTCTCGACAGTGGTCCTTCCCCAGCCCTGTGTGGCCCCGGACAGATGACGAGGGCCGTAGCCTGACTCCCTCGAAGGGTCATCTCCCTCGCTTCCCAGCCACCGGGCCTCTTGCCTCAGTGCAAGCGCTCTGAGTGCTACTGCTCGGAGCCTGTTTTATGCTGCCTCTCGACCTCTGCTGACAGGTTGAATGCATTGCCTTCTCACCACCCTCGCCGCGCTAGGTGCTTGCTTCCCCAGAGAGATGCGCCCAAGCAGGGCAGCCGGACAGGGCCTTCCCCAGCCTTATCACCCCCCCCCCCCCCCCACCCCCGTCCCCGGGTGAGTCATTCTTGGCTCTGCCATCTTTGGCTACAGCGGTTGATCCTTCCTTCCTTCCTTCCTTCCTTCTGGCCTCGGTGGGCAGGAAGACGCCAGGAGCACGCAGCTGGCCAGAAAGTCTGCCCTCCCCACCATAAGCCCCAAGGCGCCACATAGTAGGTGCACTGTGCATACGCGTGCTTTGTTGTGTAATGAATGAAAGAGAGGTCTGAAGGAGGCCCCGGGGAGCCAGGAGCAGACCCTCACACCATGCAGGCTCCCTCTGGGGGCTGTCCCCGTCTTTCCCAGGGACTGAGTCTTACGTCCACCAGCTGCACGGAGCCTCAGTGATTGAGACCGTTGAATTTTTAAAGTTATTTTTCATACGCATTACAATTCACCGTTCCCCTGATTCACTGGCTGTCATGACTAATAAGGGATCTGGGTCTGTAATAACCATTTAAGACTTAATGTTATTAGTCTTGTAATTGCTGCCAAGAGTCTTCTCTGTTCTCCGAATTTGTAGATCCTCATGCACAGAGATTAGGAAAACATACCCCTAAGCTGGAGGCTGCCAAGGGGGCTGGGTGGTTGGAGACCAGCCTCAGCTGCCCGGCTGGGGTGTGAGTTTCCTGATAAAGCCTCAAGCCAGAGCTACAGACGTGCCTGGGGAGCATCTGTGAGCCTTCTTGGGGAGTTGGGGAAGGCGGGGTGGTGCCCTGCGGAGGAGTGTGGCCCTGGTTTGCCCGCATGACAAGCAGCTGCTGGTGGAGAGAAGAGCCTTATCTCCAGGGAAAGGACACTCCTTCCCTGCCCCCTCCCCAGCCCAGAGGCTCACAGCCCTGATGGCCCGGACGAGATGGCAGTGGTGTCCTAATCAGATGGTCATGATGCTGTAGGCAGAGATTAGAGTCGACAGGAAAACCGGCTGTATTAGAAATGTCCTTCGCCAGCTCTATGTCGGGAACTGTCCCTGCCTCTTCGCACGGGGCATCTTTTTCCACGCATGGCTCTCTCGAGTCCTCATTGGGAAGGGGTTGTCACGGGGTTGATAGTACTGCTGTGGTGAAGGGCCAGGGCACATGGCTGATTGTCCCCGATTTGTGGGCCAGTGTCCCTGCACCTCTCTTTCTGTTCTTCTACCTGGAAAGGTCTCAACACTGTTGCCTGAGCGCACGCCCAACCAGGGCCGGCACCCCTGCCCTCCGCCTACCACCCCACTTTCCTGCCAGGGATTAGCATGGAAACTGCCTGCAGCTTTTTTCTTTTTCTTTTTCTTTTTCTTTTTTTTTTGTAATAAAATACGCATAGCATAAACATTTGCCATTTTAATCATTTTAAAGTGTACAATTCAGTGGCGTTTAATACATTCACCGTGCCATGCATCATCATCACTGTCTGGTTCCAGAGCACTTTTATCACCCCCAAAGGAAACCCCCCACCAATTAAGCAGTCATTCCCCATTCTCCCTCCCCCCCCCCCCCGCCCCCCACAGCCCCGAGCAACCACTAACCTATTCTGTTCTAACTCTACCAACGTGCCTTTTCTGGACATTTCATATAAATGGAGTCATATAATGGGTGGTCTTTCCGTGTGTCCATCATCTGCTGATGGACGTTTGGGTTGTTTCTTGTGAAGAGTGCTGTTACGAACATTTGCGGACAAGTTGTTGGTCGAACACGTGTTTTCATTTCTTTAAAAAATTTTTTTTAACATTTGTTTATTTTTGAGACAGAGGGAGACAGAGCATGAGCAGGGGAGGGTCAGAGAGGGAGGGAGACACAGAATCCGAAACAGGCTCCAGGCTCTGAGCTGTCAGCTCAGAGCCTGACGCGGGGCTCGAACTCACAGACCGCGAGATCATGACCTGAGCCGAAGTCGGACGCCCAACCGACTGAGCCACCCAGGTGCCCCTGTTTTCATTTCTTTTAAGTGTAGACCTAGGATTGGGATTTCTGGGTCTCGTGATAATTCAATGTCTAACTTACGGAGGAACTGCCAGACTTCGCCCCCTTCTTGGCACATGCCAGACTTGATCTTCCTTTGAGAGAGGGGGCCGTCCTCCCTATGCCCACTCTAGGCTATGGCCTTTAGCAGCTACTTTCGGAAACTTTCTAGTTCCTAACCCCTGGTCAAGACACAGTGACATGAGTGGACACAACAAAGGAATCTAGTGGTGGCAACTGTCTTTAATGATGTCACCAGATCTTGTGACCCATGCATGTGCTGCCCTCCAAAGCCACACCATTTGGGGGCTGTACATTTGCTCCTGTCATGGAGCCAGTGCTCAGAAAACCTTGTTTCATCCTCCCCGGGCATAGTCTTCAGAGATCTTTCCTTGATAATCATTCTTTGCTTTTGACATGAAACAGTATTCCCATCTGCATCCCGCACCATCCTTTTCATTCATGGCCTGATCTTTCAACTTAAGAAAAATAAAATCAAATCTATCCTCATAGGATAGAAACTTGCCACCGTGGGGGCCCATCAAAAGAATATGCTATAGGCTTTGAAAGCGCTTCCAAAAGAGAAGCTTCAGAAATGTTCTAAGCATGGGCGGGAGCATTATTGGAATATGGATGTAGCCTCCCGAGGGGATGTCTTTGAAAGAGGCGGTGCTCATTTAAATGTATGAATTCTGGTGTGTTCATTTAAATGATCAGTCGGAAGGCTTTATGGGCATACAATAAAAAGATGACGTGAATGGTTATTGACTTATGTACACCTCCAGGAAATCAAAGAAAGATACGCATTTTAGGAGTTTTAAGAAGATGAAGTTCAAATTATAGCCTGGGAGTGTGGTGGGATGGTTAACATAAAATGGTATTGCCAAGCTGCTGGGGAAGAGAAAGGTCAGTGGGGGAACCCAAAGGCTTAGAATAGCATCCCCATCTTCCTAAGGGTTAGAAGACAGGGTTTTACTGCCATCAGTGTGGCTAGGAGGGGGCCATTCTCCATCTCTGGGGACAGTGAGGAGAAGGGAGGCTGGTGAGAAGTATAGGTGAACTAGTGTCTTTGGTGAGTTGAGTTTTAAAATTTTTAAATAGCCATGTCTCTTGCTGTGACCTGCACAACCTAGGGCTTCCCTTTGAAGGTTAAATATTGTAGCCAGCTTTGGAAGTCTGGCAAAGAAGCTTTGGGCAAAGCCCCTAGGCCAATGTCCTGGGACTCTTTGACCTACTGGGTTGTGGTGTTTTTCCTCCTCATTCAAAAAGGTGGAGTCAGCAGTGAAAGGAGTGGAACTGAAGACATCTGAGAGAGGCCTGGAGGGAAGGTGGGCGGTCAGGGCAGCCTAGTCTGGCTCTTAGATTTCAGAGACAGGTTGGAGGTTAGTGTCACTGTCCCCACCTTACAACTGGGCCCCAGAAGTGGATAAGATCAGTGGAATTTCAGAGCCAAGAGTAGATCCCCTCTCACTCCAAGGTTTGAAGACTATCCCCTCTGGGAAAATAGCACTTCTGAAACCTATTTCACGTCTTTGTCTCATTTATCTCCACAGTCACTTATTTGGGGTGAGATATTGATGAATTTGACAGCAAAGCAGAGCAAGATGCTGCAGTGATTCTCAAAAAATATTTCATTGCAGTAAATAAATAAATATATAAATAAATTTAACTGAATATGTATACACACACACACACACACACACACACACAACCTGCCATTTGAACAATTTTAAGTGTACAATTCAGTGGTATTTAGTGTTTTCACCATGTTTTCCAAACATCACCACTCTCGATTTCCATACTTTTCCATCACCCCAAGTAGAAACTCTGTCGCCATTAAGCACAACCCTTCATTACCCGTTCCCCAGCCCCAGGTAACCTCTAATTTGCTTTCTGTCTGTATGAATTTGATGATGCTGGATACCTCCTATAAATGGAATCATATGAGCTTTGTCCCTTTGTGTCTGGATTATTTCACTCAGCGTGATGTTTTCAGGATTCATCAGTATTGTGGAGCGTGTACCACGCCATTCCTTTTATGGCCGAGTACTATTCTATTGTATGGATGTACCATATTTTGTTTACCCACTCATCCATCCGTGGACACTTGGGTTGTTTTCACCCTTTGCCTATTGTGAATAATGCGGTGATGAACACGGGTCTGTAAGCATGTGTTTGAGTCCCTGTTTTCCATTCTTTGGGGTGCATATCTAGGAGTAGAATTACTGGCTCATACGGTAATTTTATGTTTAGCTTTTTAAGGAACCGCCAGACTTGCCTCCTGGCTATTTGTATATCTTCTTTGGAGCAATGTTTACTCAAGTCTTTTGCCCGTTTTTAAGTTGGGTTGTTAGTCTTTTCGTTGTTGAGTTTTAGGAAGTCTTGACCAGATGTATGATTTGCGAATATTTTCTTCCATTCTGCAGGTTGTCTTTCCATTGTCTTGATAATGTCCATTGATGCACAGGTTTAAATTTTGATGAAGTCCAATTTATCTATTTTTTCTCTTGTTGCTTGACCTTTTGGTGTCACATGTAAGAATCTGTTATCAAACCCAAGGTCATGTAGATTTATCTCTTTTTTTTCTTCTAAGAGTTTCATGGTTTTAGTCCTTATATTTAGGGGTCCAACTTCATTCTCCCACATGTAGACATCCAGCTCCCCCCAGCACCATTTGTTAAAGAAACTGTCCTTTCCCCATTGAGCGGACCAGGCACTCTCGTCAAAAACCAGTTGGTCGTAGATGTATGGGACTCTCAATTCTATTCCATTGGTCTGTGTGTCTGTCCTTATGCCAGGACCACACTGATGTGACGGCTGTCGTTTTATAGTAAGTTTTGCAATCAGGAAATATGAGTCTCTGATTTGTTGTTCTTTTTCAGGGTAGTTCTGGCTATTCAGGGACTCTTGCAATTCTGTATATATTTCAGTGTAATCACTTTTGAATGTATGTTTTCATGGCTATAAGTACTGATTTCTGTTGGGTGAATACCCAGAGATGCTGCTGTGCCATAGGAGGTAAGTATGTTCAGCTTTAATGCCCAGTGTCTATTTTACAGAGTGATCATGACAATATATTCTTGTACCAGCAATCCCTGGGAATTCCAGCTGTACATCTTGTATCAACATGTGGCAATGTCAGTTCTTCTGTAAGATTTCAGCCTTTCTGGTGGGTTGCCCCCAGATTATGAGTCACACATTGCTGCATTTTTCAAGGACCGTATAGGCATACCCGTCTTTGTTCAGGTGCTCCTTCTGCTGGCACCAAGTGTTGCAAAGTGCTGCTTGCTTCCTGCCCCAGCAGCAGCAGCAGCAGCAGCCGCCGCCGCAGCTCCAGAGCCCGGAGATCTGGCTGGTGGGCTGCATCTTTCCAGCACCAAAGCTCAGCCTACACGAGAGAACGTTGGAATTTGGAATGTGCGTGTAGAATTGCCAAAGGAAAATTGGTAACTGGACCCTGTCCTGGCTGCAGCAGTCAGCCGTATGAATGCCAGGGTGGATGAAGCTTCTGGAGCTGTGCCTAGCTCCTGAGAGAGATCAGTTCTTAGGTAACGGCCTCCCAAGAATGAAGAAGCTAGCAGAGCTGTTCCATCCGACCTTCGGCACTGGCTCCTAGAAGAAGCTCCTTCAGATGCAGCCTGAGTCCAAGGAGGGTAAATGGCTGTTCCCAGCCCTGCAGGCTCTCAGACCGGGGCTTGTGTTTACCCAGTTTACCCAGGGCAGTGATTGCTCTCTCCTTTTTCAGCTTGCCGGGTAGCCAAACTCAAGTCATATGTTTCAGTAAACATTTACTGCAGGCCTCTGTGTACCAGACGTGGAACCGGGCACCTTGGGAACTGCAAAGGTCAGGATGAAGCCCCTATGTGTTGTTCATCGTCCAACAGGGGAGGAAATACTTGCACGTATCATTGTAATAAAGGAGGGCAAGATCGGTGCCTACTGAAGGGTATACATAATGTGCTTTGGAAACCAGAGGCCGAAATGTTCTTGTCCAGCCAAAGGGCTGAACTGGCTTCCTGGAGGAGGTGGCATTGACGGTGGACCTTAGAGGATGAGTAGGATTTTGTTGAGCAGAAATGAAAAGAGGGAACTCCAGGAAAAGAAACATAAAAAGCAGAGGTAGAGGTGGGCTCTTCCAGGCATTTGGAGAAAAGCAAGTGTAGTCGGATTACTGGATGCTGACAAGGAGTTTCCTAGATATCAGCCTGGGGGAGGTGAATTTTATTCTGCAGAAACAGGGAGCCCCTGCAGGGTTTGCCTGGGGATGAGTCATTCAGTGTCGTTCCTGACCAGAGAACATTCTGGTAATGCAGGGAGACCACGGGATTGCCCTATCCTCTGCTGCTTCTGCTTCTGCACACACATGCACACACATGGGCAGAAACACAGATACAGTTCACACATCAAAGGAGACATACACACTTACAAACGTACATATAGGAACCAGGACAAACACATGCAAGAGACCCACACATCAAAACACATGTCCATATATGAGACTTACTGAACACACACACACACACACACACACACACACACACTCACATTCACATAGACAGAAGATACTATCCTGAAAACTGAAGGACACCTGCATTCAACACCACGTACGTGTCCTGGAACACCTGTAGATACACTAACACAGGTACCCACACATATCAAACCACACTAATAATATAAGTCACACATACAAGACACATACTATGGGACAGACATACACATATACCCACCAAGCCAAGCAGGTAGACTTATCCATACCGTGAAACACTTTTAGTTACACATACACAGCCAAGCAGACTGCTCACACTCACTGGGCCACACACTTGGGAGCTGAAGTGTTCAGGCTCAGGGAACTGAAGAGGTTCCCAGGGGCGCAGAGGTTATGTGCTTCCCCGTGGACTCCCAAACGCATGCTCATAGGCACAAGCACAGACACACCCACGAAGCAGTCACACCAGAGCAGAGGCAGACACAGACTCAAGTGGGTGCGGGCTCGGGCCGTGCTGCTGTGGGGGTTCCTCACTGTGTCCTCCCAGCTCACTACTGAATGGCTTCCTTCTGGACGGCCACTGCCAGCCCCGTGTGATCCTGGGGTCTCAGCGCCGGGCGGGCCCACAGAGGGGCTCTCCCGCTGGGATTTCCACAGCTCCTCTGACAGGGGCCACCCGCAGTGCTGCTCAGATCCTTCAGACGAAATACTTCACGACTGCAAATTTCCTGTTGTGATGGAATTCACTTTCCCTCCCAGGAAGTGATCATGAGGCACCCCGAGAGGAATTTAGACCCTTAGCCGGCACAGTCAGTCAGCAGTCAGCTAACGACTGCAGTTTGAGGGCCCTAGGCTCACCCAGCCTGTCCCTGTAGGCAGTCCCTTGGCCACACTCTGGCAAGGTCAGCCGTCCCCCAGATCATTTTATTGCTGATCTCTTCTGGTGTGGAAGAGCGGGCGGACTGGGCTTGGCACACGTGTCCTCTCAGGAGAGGGCAGCGGGTGGCAGGGGGGTGAGCCTGCGGGGCGTGGGGGTGGGGAGCCCCGCCTGGGACCTGGGATGGGATGGAGCTCTCCTGCAGGCACACCAGCTGTTTCCACGGCCCCAGCCGTCCTGTCCTGGTGTGGGCTGTCCTCTGCGAATGTGACCCACATTCAGGCCGGCCAGCCCGAGCAGCTCCCCTGGCTCCCTACTGCCTTCCTTCCTTCTGGCTGCCACCCCCTTCCCGCTCCCCATTCTGCACTAGGCGGGGGGGTCGCCTTCGGTTGAGAAGGGGGCTGTGACACAGCTGGCTCTGAGCGATTGGCCAGTATGGCTGCCTCCAAAGAAGCCTCCAGAAACCAGGAGAACTCCAAAGCAATGGGACAGCCCTACCCGCTGGGCACCCCCCCATTTGGATGCTTGCCTGATGCTCAGAATCTAACCTCCTTTTGTTCCTCTTCAATGTGGGACAAATCTGGTCTCTCCCTTAACCCCATCTACCCTGCTGATATGGAAAATGGGCTCCCTCTGCCCCCCCCCGCCCCAGCCTGGGGTGCTCCCCTCTCTTCTGGCTCCGAACCTAAGGGCCAACACCTTCCACTCTGGTTGTGCCTTTCTCAGCTCCCCTTCCCACATTCTTACAAACTCCACTAGCCCGAGTTCATTATAAGGATGAGAAATGGCTCAACAGTAGCCCCCCCCCCCGGGAAAAGGCCAGTCTGGGGCCAGGCTGTGGGGCAGGAGGGAGCTGGGGCCAGGGGGCTACATTGTTGACTTAAAGCTCAGTATGAGGCAATAATGGGACTCGATGGTCAGAGAGGCACTCACTGCCAGGTGAGCTTCCCCAGAGGAACGGCAGCATCCGGAACCAGGGCTGTCTTGTGCGCGGGCGATTGCACCATACTGTTAAGATACCTTTGCCTATTAATGAAAGTAGCTTGTGTTCTTTGCAGAAAATTTAGAAAATATAAACAAGTGCAAAGGAAGAAACGCAAATTATCCATAATTTCGCCACCCAAAGAGCCGTTCTTACTGTGTTTTTGCAAACTGCTCTTTTCACTTAATAGTCTTTCATATCATTAAAATAGTATTCTGCATTGAGGAGGGCACTTGTTGGGAGGAGCACTGGGTGTCGTATGTAAGCGATGAATCACGGGAATCTACCCCCAGAACCACTGCATGTTAGCCAGCTTGACAGTAAATTATATGAAAAAATAAAATAAAATAGTATTCTACATTATCTCATCATTTTAATAACTATGTAATATTTCATGGCTTATGATAGTACTAAGAATCCAACTTTCTTTTTTTTTTTTTTTTGGTATTTGTCATATGTGTCCTGAACTATCATTCATCGAATTTTGTCACTTGAGATTGATACCATCATTACCCCAATTATACAAATAAAAAGAGTGAGGCACAGAGAGGCTAACTAACTTGTCCAAGGTAACACAGCCAGTAAATGGCAAAGCCAGATTTTGAACCCAGGCCTCTGGCTCTAGAACCCTTATTGTCACATGCTACTTCCTGCCAAACCATGGACATGCCATAGTTTATCATTTCCCCTGGTGATGGCTGTTGACACGGTTTCTGACTTTTTACCATTATAAACAATATTCTGATCAACATTTGTGTGACTCACTTTTATATTCTAGTTATCCATGATTATTTACCGAAGATCTACTCTCAGAAGTAGAATTTATGAAACAAGGCATACACATTTTTAGACTTTTATTTTTTTTTAAAGGAAAGGTTTTATTTAAAAAAAATTTTTTTTTAACGTTTATTTTATTTTTAAGACAGAGAGAGACAGAGCATGAATGGGGGAGGGTCAGAGAGAGAGGGAAACACAGAATCTGAAGCAGGCTCCAGGCTCTGAGCTGTCAGCACAGAGCCCGATGCGGGGCTCAAACCCACGGACCGCGAGATCATGACCTGAGCCGAAGTCGGCCGCTCAACCGACTGAGCCACCCAGGCGCCCCTACATTTTTAGACTTTTAGATCCATTTCCAGATTTCCCTCCAGAAGAATGTTAGCAAGGTACACTCTTACCATCAGGATGGGGGGGGGGGGGTGGCCTTTAAACTTTAAGAGAAAACCTGAGAGATGCCTGGGGGGGGCAGCCAATAAAACGGCTAACTTTGGTCAGGTCATGATCTCACGGTCTGTGAGTTCGAGCCCCGTGTCGGGCTGTGTGCTGACAGCTCAGAGCCTGGAGCCTCCTTCGGATTCTGTGTCTCCCTCTTTCTCTGCTCCTCCCCCACTCGTACTCTGTCTGTTTCTGTCTCTCAAAAATAAATAAACGTAAAAAAATTTTTTTTTAAAAAAGAGGGAAAGGCTGGCCGTCAGAAGTGTGGTATCACAAGAGGAGCAGGACAGTGCAGGGATGGAAGCAGCTGCATGGGGGGCAGCCGGCAGGACTGGAGATGTGCGGTCTGGACAAGACTTGGAGTGTTGGATGGAAGGTACATGGCTGCAGTCAAATGTAGTGATGGGCTGTTGAGCAGAAGAGAGAGAAGTTTGTCCTGAGGCCCTGGAGCAGAAGTGGACGAGTGGGCTGATGTTGACCTTGAGAGAGCCCTGGTCCTCTGTGGGGCCTTGGATGGGCGGGGTGGGTGTTGAATAAATATTACATGACCTGCTGTCATCCCGGCTTGGGTTGGGGTAGGGCATGCATATGGGGGGGGGGCGATACCACCCACAAAACATTACATCTCCTCGTCTTAACTGGGGGGTCTGCTCCTCCTCCCACCCCTGCCTCGGGGAGCCTGGCCCAGCCTGGTACTTCTCTCGGTCTATCCCTTCAGAGCCTGAGCAGCACAGCCTGGCTTGTGCCATGGGCCACATAACTCCTCCATTATGCATGAGGGGGACCCGGCGGGGAGCGAATGAGCAAGCCGTGGTGGGGGCGGGGGGCTGAGTGGTTATTAATAAACGAGTGTATTGTGTGGGATTCCATTCACAGCACTTTCAGAGGACGCGGTGGGCTTGAGATAATAAAGCCCTGTTTCTGCCACGGAGGGCTGGGGAGGTGGCAAGTGGGAGGTGGCAAGGAGCAGGGAAACCAGGAATTATTTTGATTCCACCCAGGGCAGGGCTGCTGCGTTTGCTCTGAGACCAGCACCCAGGGGCACGGTCCAGCTGGGATTTTGCTCAGGCCTCCGTCTGCCCACTGGAATGGCCTGGGGTCTAAGAAACGCCTAGCTTTCCATCCCCACCTGTCCCCATGGAGGGAGACTGAGACGACATTGGATGAACCGGAGCTCGACTCATTCAGGAGACAGGTGGGGTAGTCCGTTCCACCCTGCTCCTGGCCTCCTGCCCCACCCCGTTCCTCCTTCTGGGTGAGTCCTTCTGCTGTGCCCTTCAAAGACTCCAGAGTGGCCTGTGCTAGGACGGTTCCTCATTCCCTGACGATGCTGGAGTTGTGTTTGTGTGCAAGGTCTTCGTGCAAGAAGCAGACCGGCCTGGTGTTAGCATGTGGAACATGAAGCGAGCAGGCCAGAAGGGGGAGAAGCGATAATGAGGGATTAGCTGCAGTTTCAGGGCAGAGAGGCAAGGGACAAGGCTGCGCAGGGGAGCTTCGGCCTGAGGAGTGACGGGTGTCTGGGAAGGTGAGGTGCTGAAGAGCATTTGGCGGAGGGGGAACTTGGGCTGTGCCTCCGATTGCAAAGCCCGCCTTACCTCTGTGACCTGTCCCTCTGGGTTAGCCTTCCTGAGCCCCTGCCTTTCTCTCCCCCAGCCCTTGGCTCTGGGCCCCACCATCCCAAAACAGCCCTCTCCCTCTGGCCGAGCCTGTCCGTCTCAGTCTTGGCGTCTCTGGATCTCAGCCCAGGAACGCAGAAGCTGCTGGTTGGGAAGGAGGGAGACCAAGCGGTTTTGCTTTCCGCCAGCTTCTAGGGATGCCGAGCAGGTTCTGATTCAGGGAATCCTGGTCCCCCTTCACTTAGAGTTGAACCAAAACAAGAGGGAAGCAGGGCCCGGGCAGACGTGGGTCACCCGACTCTGTCAGGAGCTAATGGTGCTCCCTTTGGCTTTTGTAAGTGGCTCTGGCCCAGAGGTCCCCTGATTTAGGAAACATTTCCTTCTCAAACCGGCTCGAAGGACTGCGTGCTAGTTTGGTTGGGAGTTGGGAGGGAGAAGGAGGCCGGTGGCAGGGACTGTCTCTCTTGCCCTCCTCATGGATACGTGGCTCCTTGGGGCAGGGCTCGGACTCAGTGACTTGAACTTTTTGTTTGAATTGAGGATTCTGTGACCTCACTTAACCCAGGAAGGTTTGAGGCTGCCTTAGAGCCAGAATGGGCTGATTCTAGGCTGTTGGAGGCTCAAACCGGAAAGGGAAAATCTCCCCAAAGGCAGGCCAGACCTTTCCCTAGGGCAGTGTCAGGGTCTCGGAGCTGTGCAGGCCCCTCCCTTACCCGAGTGCACAAAGCAAACAATGCCGGCTTCCTTGAGCGCACTGCATCCCTGGATGGCCTGCCCTGATCCTGGTTGCAGGGCTGTGGGGTGAGGAGGTGGCCCTGCAGGGAATTGTAGCTCCAACTTGGGCTCTCCACGCCTGCAGACACTGTGGACAGTCACTTCCCTTCCCCTCCCACAGTCTGAAGAGGCGGTGACTATTTTTAGAAGCATCTGCGTGCTCCTAGGAGCACTGTTCTGTGATTTATGTGCCAGCCTGGATGCTGTTGTACTAAGAGAGGGCACCAGAGCTGGAGACACCTCTGGAGGTCAGGAGTGGGAGTGTGCACGGTCAACCCAACTACAGTTCGCCCGGCTGGGCACCTGGCCTGGAGGAATGACCTGGCGTCTTCCACCAAGATTTTGGGGGGTTCCTACTGACTGTTTTATGGTTGTCAGTTGCTGCAGGAGGTTCCTGGACGATCTAGGAACAGGGACAAGGACCTTCCTCAGAGAGGCAGGCAGGCTGAGTCATGCCATGGCGACTCCCATCTCGAGAAGACATACCCGGTGTGTACCAGGAGGGGTAGGCAAGGTGGCCTTTCCCAGGGATGGGAAAGCCACTGGCAACTGTAACTGTAACAGGCGACTACTCCCTGAGAACTTATCCTGGGACAGGCACTTCTCCGAGTACTTGACCTCTGTTGTCTCCTGCAACCTCCCAACAAACAATCTGTGCTGCTGTCCTTTTAGAATTGAGGAAACCGAGACCCAGAGAAGTTAAGTATGTTGCCCAGTGTCCCATTGTCCATGACCAAGCCAGTGGTCCATCCCGGCTCAAGCCCCTGCTCTCTTGAGCCCTTGGGCTGGGCTGCCTCTCAGTAGAAGGCAGCCACATGCTTTGTTTTGGAAAACACAAGACGGACTGAGATCAAATGCAAAAACAAAAAAGGACTTCCCAATAGCAGAGGGGTCGTGTGGAATCTTCCTTGGAGATCTTTGAGGAGCATCTAGCACTTCAGGAGGGGGCCATCCTGCAGCCTGGACTCTGAATTGATGACCACGCCAGGGATTTTCTGTCAGGGGCCTGTCCATGAGAGATGCTGGACCACGCATCAGTAGCATAGGGTGTGACCAATCAGCAGCCTCCGGGCACGCCAAGCACCCAGCTGGGATTTGGCACCTGGAAAAAGGGCTGGCAGGGGGGAGGTTGCTGAGCATTCACCAGGTAGGGAGAGGAAGCCAAGAGATGCCAAGAGAGGCATCTCTGGAGCAGCCTGTTGGTTAATAGGCTTTTCCTTTTGGTCTTTAGGTCAGACGTGCCTCGTTCACCCAGAAAGAAATCCATGGCTTTGCTAGGGCTCCGTCCCTGGAACCACACCCCTTCCGCAGGATGTAAGCATCTATAGTTCACGTGTGCTTAGGGACCGCTGCTGGGGGCTCTCCGAGCTGAGGTGGAATTGACGAGCCATCTGGGTGGGATGGGGGCTCCTTCAGCCAGGCACCTGCAGGGCCACTCACCCCATTTCTTGCCCTCTGTCACCCTGATCTGTATGTACCATGGGGGCAGCCTCAGAGAAGGACGTGCGGGGGTGGGAGTTCTGTCTCTTCTCCCTTGATTTGTGCGGTGAGGAGCGAGTGCACCAGCACCTGGAGGTGGTGTGTGGGAGTGGTCAGACACATGGGTTCCAGTGTCGGGCTTCCTGGGCTCCTGTCCAAGTTCTACCCCTGGCGGGTTGACCTCCCAGTTTCCTCATCTGTCAAGTGTGACATTAATAGCACCTGTTTCTTGGACTCTGTGAAGGGAAATGAACTAATCCGTGAAGTCATTTAGCACAGGAGGAGGGAGGAAGACCCCTCTATCCAGGGCCGTACAGCCATTTCGGTCTCTCTCCCACCCAGGACCCCACTGTCTTACACCGGGTCCCGGGCCTGCATGGGGGAGGTGGCCTCACCAAGCACTAGGAGTTCTGCTCCTCACCTTGACTCGGGTTGAATAACCCAGCGGTCCTCTGGCTGTGTCCCGCTGCCGTTCCCTTTAGCTGGAGGAGCCAGTGCTAGGCCCGTGCTCAGGGTCCAGGACCCCTGCTCCCTGGTCTGCCTTCATCGCCATTTATTTTGGGTCTACAGAGATAAGAGTCCACTTCTGGTTTATTCCCTGTTTCTGACTTCGCACGTCTTCCCCACAGCTCGGCCGTTACCAGCGGTTTCGGGGGCCCTGGGTTGAATCATGGTTTTATTCTGCCCTCCCTTCTGCCCCGTGATGGGCTCTCCAGGGCCCTGCCTCCAAGCACTGCACATCCAGCCCACCGTCCCACATCCACCTTCTTCTCTCCGCCTCTTCGGCCCCTTGTCCTGATTGCATCTGCCCCAGACCCTTTCCTTTCTCTGCCAGCATCCTTCTCCTTTTGCCACCTCTCCCCTGTCCCTGGGCTGAACATCGCCCAGTTTCTACTTCTCAGGGATTCAGGGATACTTTGCACGCCTAAAGCAAACATCTGTTGATATTTAAAAGTTCTTAAGGACCCACATTCTCATCTCCGGGCGAATGCTGCATACTGCTCCTCTGGCATAGGAAGCTTAAAGCAGGGCCCCGTGATAGAGTCAGCCCCACATTGACGATCATTTTTGAAAAGGAGAGGTAACTTTCCACTTGGCTCCAGACTGAGCAGGGTCAGAATGAGGGAGTTAAGTGAGGAGGGCGATACAATGCTTTCTGGCTGCCCCAGTCACTGCCCTGTGCTTTTGATGTATCTCCTCATGCAGTCTCATGGACAACCTGATGAGTCAGATACCACAATCCCCATTCTACCTGTAGAAGGGAAAACAGAGAGGTTAAGTGACTTGCCTTAGGTCACACAGTGATGAAGTGGGAGAGCCGGGATTTGAGTGTGGTTCTGTTTTTCCTAGAACCACGTATCCTCAAGAGGAAGGTGGGTTGGACAGGACATGTTAATGTATGAAGACACATCTGATTTTTGACTACCCTGGAGCTGGATTTCTGACTCTGAACAAATCCAAGTGTCCTCCTCATGTCCCTTCCTCCTAACTCCCATTCCCTGGTTGTGGACCTCTGAAGGGAAAAGGGGAGACCCCCCCCCCCACCTTGAACCACTGTCTATCAGCCTCCAGGGTGGGCCAGCAATGCGGCCACACTGCTGAAGCCATCAGCTTCCCACAAACCACACATGCTGGAAAACACTGTGTTTTGCTGGGAGAAGAGGAATAAAAAACAGAATAAGGAATCTGGAAGTGCCTGAATAATACAGTATTAGAAAGTTAAAGTGCTTTTCCTCCCTAAAAACAGTCTGTGAGGGAACATTCTGCAAACTGTTTGCAGATGCGCCAGAGGCCTGAGGGCCAGAAACCTGCATAGGCCATAGCAGTAACTGCCTCCAATCTCCAGGCTCTGGGCTGTTCTCAGGGCTCTCTCCCTCCCCATGCCCCTCAGCTCCCCTGCTGGGGGCTCTTTGTAGAGGAAGACATTGTAAGTGACATGGTAATGGGCCTAAACATACCCCAAGAGCCAATGGTAGGTGCCAGCTGCCCTGTCCCACCCCCCCACCCCCCCACCCCCAACAAATCTCTACCCAAGACAGGATGTGATTAACCAGTTCTGAGGAGCGTTTGGAACTCAACTTTCAGCAGCCTGAGGAGAGGTCTGATGGGGTCTTTGTTTGCCTGAATGTGAAATTCTGGGGTTGGTGGGGAGAGGTGGAGGGAGGAGGGGTCTTCAGGCCCTTTAGACTCAGCGTAGAATCATAGAATCGCCTGGTAAATGCACGGTCATTTGGGAAGCATTGTCTTCCTGCGTAAGCCTTTAAGATCTGCCTTCTAAATTACTACTAAAGCATGTGACTCTTGTACCCGAGCTCTTAGGGTTTTTAATTTTTTCACTCTTAAATTCAACTGTATTGGGGTATAATTTGCATTCAATAAAATGTACTCATTGTAAGGGTATAGTCAGATGAGATTGACATATGCATATACCCATGTAACCACCATTCCAATCAAGTTATAGACTATTTCATCACCCCTGAAAATGCACTCATCCCATCTGCAGGCAGTCTGGCGGGGCCCCCCCCCCCCCAGCTGCTGGCCCCAGGCAACCACAGAGCAGCTTTCTGTCACTATAGATTGATTTGCCTGTTCTGGATATCCATGTGTGTGCAATATGGTCTTTGTTGCTGCTAGGGATAGATAAGCCTCAGGGGAGAATAAGTTATTTGAGACTCCTGCACAGGTGTGGCCCCTGCCAGGGGATCTCCCATCTCTGCCCCCTCTCTGGCCCTCTTGAGCTCTTTAGCCCACTGCTGCCTTGGGTCTGTGGCAGGAGAAAGATCACTCTCTTCCCTCTGCTTTGGCACTGACTCCAGGGAAATGGTAGGGAGAGGAGGTTTGGGGGAATTCTGGGCTGTGGATGCAGAACTCAAGATGTGGGGGATGACTTTCAACCATGAGAAATGGATGTGGGGTTCTGAGAGGGAAAGCCTGGGTAATGTGGCGGTAGACAGGCAACTGAGCTGGCCTCTCTCCTGCCACAGGCCTTGTTACCACTGTCGCTGCCATTCTTTGCATCTAGGTGGGTATGAAAGCTGCTCCCCTGAAACTCAGGGGTTCTTTTAAATGAATTGAGAGTCAAGGAAGGAGAGGAAGCAGACTTCAGGTCCAGCCTGTGTGTGTCCTGCCTGGCAAGGATGTGTTGGAGGACAAATAAGGAGCCTGGCTTGTTGGCTGTCTTGGGGACGGGGGCTGACCACACCACACCCTTCTCCTTGTGCTCAGGTCTGCAGCTTCTCCTCTCCTGGGGCAGGAGGGAAGGGTAGCACATGACACTGATTCTTACATAGTGGCAAGACCCAGTGCCAACCTGGTAGAGAAGGACACAGTGCTAAGGATTTGCTGCAATTTGCATAACCCTTCTGGGATCCCATCATCTCTGCAAGTGAGCATATTTTAAGGATATTTTAAGGGTGCTTTTATCTCTTGGGAAAAAGGGATAAAAACTAAAGCCAAGATGCTGTCGTTATGGTATTTTTTCTTTTCTTCTTATTCTTATCATCATCATCATCATCATCATCATCATCATCATCATTATTTCTCTGTGGTAAAATACACTGTTGGGGAGGAAGAAATTTTTCCATGTCCGTCCAGATTCTTCTAGCTGAAATGAGAATTAAATTGAGATGAAAGAGAGTAACAGGAGAACATCAAATTTAATTTCATACATATAGGGAATCCACACAGACGTGAAAATCCAAAGACAGGCAAATATATAAGGAGAAGGGGTAGGGGTCTGGGACTTCAAAGGGAAGGAATGCAATTCACAGGAAGATGAAAAAAGAGTTTGGTAAACTAATGTTTGCTGTGCCACTCAGAAACAATGGGACATGGAAGACTTTGATCAATCAGGCCTTACTAAGTTCCTCCCTGTCTCCCCTATCTAGTTTATATCATAACGTAGTTATCTGTGGTGATAGAGCTTCTCCTGGAACATCTTTGTTTCTTCAAGGAGAGAAAAGAAACTAAATTCTTTTAGGCAGTTGTGTATATGTAGGAGGCAGAGATCAATGTTTCTTCCAGAGTCTTCTGGGTCTTGATTGTTTTCAGCTTAAGAACCTTTTTATAATCTGCATGCCAAAGTTTACCACTGTCAACATTTTTGGTTGTACAGTTCAGTGGCATTAGATACATTTTCATCGTTGTGCAACCATCACCGCCATCCATCTCCAGAACTTATCATCTTCCCAAACTGAAATTCCATACCCATTAACTCCCCATGCCCCACTCCTCCTGGCACCTGGCAGCCATCATTCTACTTTCTGTGTCTAGGAATCCCACTGCTCTAGGTATGTCATATAAGTAGGATCATGTAGTGTTTGCGTGCCTGCCTTGGATCACTCAGCATGATGTCTTCCAGATTCATCCATGTTGTAGCAAGTGTCAGAATTCCATTCCTTTTTAAAGCAGAATAACATTTCATTGTATAGGTAGACCACATTTTGTTTATCCATTCATCTGTCAATGGACATCTGAGTCGTTTCTGCCTGTTGGCTGTTGTGAATAATGCTGCTGTTATGAACGTTTGTATACAAATATCGGTTTGAGTCATTATGGTATTTAAATGCTCAGCAGCCCCTCCTAGCAGCTCCTCCTGCTTAAATTCACTGCTGCCCAAGGCCCAGAGTGGTGTGCATTCATGCTCTCCTAGCCTGGCACCCTGTCTCCTCTAAGTTGGTGCCTGTGGCAAATGGTACCCTTCAAATACTTCAGTGTTTGATGGGTAGTGGGCACTTAGGTTTTCCAGGCAATGGAATTTTGAGTTCTTTTTTCTAGAAGCTTTCTTTTTCAGTGTGTTTTACTTACTCTTGGCCCCTGCCAGACTTTGGGAGTTTGAGTCCGTTAAGCTTCTTAATATAAGAAAGAATACAGTAGAACATCTTTGTTTCTTCAAGGAGAGAAAAGAAACTAAACTTTCTCAAGTATCTATTATGTGCTATCAGATACCTGTGCTATTAGGCCCTGTTCAAGGTGCTACCAAAGTACTGCTTGCTTTATATCCTTTTATAGGGCTGTCCTATGAGATAGGTCACAACCAGAGTTTTAAGGGTAAGGAAGCTGAGGAGAGGCTCCGAGAAGTTAAGTCACTCGCCCAGGCTCACTGAGGCCAACACTCTTTCTATACACCACCTAAATACCTCCCTGGTCTTTCAGATGAAAATGAGCCACAGAAATTTCCTGGAGGTTTTCTCTACAATGGAAATCCAAGCCTGGAGTTTCCCCTATGATTTGAAAAGAGCAGTCCTTTAGGCTTCCTTGCCCTAGTTTTGGTAAAATATGGAATTATTAATTAAGGTTTTGGGTTGTTTTTCAGAATATACAAAAGTAGAGAACACTATCATGAATCCCCATATACCCATCTCCCAGCTTCAATAATTATGGACACTTGGCCTGTCTTGTTTCATCAATCAGGTTCTTCTTTTTGATCCGTGGGGTCCTCCCAAGTGGTATGGCAGCAGTTGGTGTTTTCTGGAAGAGAGGAGGGGACTCGGCAGGTCTGGGAATCGCAGAGCTAAATCTCTTCCCAGCTGGAAGAGTGTTAATTGCCACCGGTTGGAATCCCCTCGGATTATTCAGCTGGCTACTGAACACTGTCCAGGAGGCAGGGGGAGGAGGGCACATCTTTTGAGAGGCCTGGCGGGAGCTGGCAGGGTGGTATGCAGAGAGGCTTCCCTTTCTTAGAGCATTTTCCTCCTACTGTTTGATTTTATTGGAATTCTCCTGAGCGGCAAGAGAGAAGGTTATGTGAGGATAACTGTCCCCTTAGGAGAACAATGCTAAGCCAAAGCTGTCTTGCGGTGGAACAGGGACTGGTGGGAAATAAGCCTAGAGCCTCTTCAACTAGATTTATTCAGCAAACATTTTCCCTTTTTATTTAATGAATATCCACAGTGCGCCAGGCACCGTGCTAGATGCAGCAGACCCAACCATGAAACCTTGGTATCTGCTCTCAGAAAGTTTGTGGTCCACAAAAATAAGGACTGGTAACAACCAACACTTGTATGTGCCAGATGCTGCCAAAGTACTTTATGTACATTGTCTCACTTAGACCCCCCCACCCGACCCCAAGCAATCTGTAAGATGGGTACAATCACGTCCGTTTTACGGATGAGGAAAGCGGGGCTTCATGCTGCCCTGTCTGTGCACCACGAGTATAGGCAGGGGAAGACCCAAGGTCAGGAGAGGCCCGAGGGGGCCAGGACCGTCTCTTAGGCTGCAGGAATGTGCTTCTGTAAAACCCCACCAGACGTGCTTCCTCATAGGATTGAGGGCAGCCAAATGGCACGTTTTCCCTCTGGACTTTATAGAGGACCGTGGGATTGATTTTTATTTCAAAGACAGGGCAGTTCTTTGGGAGGAGGGGAGGAGTGAAGACTGGAACGTGAGAAAGAGTTCTTTCCTGAGGCTGTGGCAAGGGATAAAGAGTTTGAGTTTTATTTTAAAAGGTTTGGTGTCTTTCAAGCTGGTGGGACTGAAAGAGGTAGTTTTGAGGAGAGGAGAGGAGCAGTTTCGGATCTGGGCTGACCCTGTCCAGCGATCAGGTGATTTGGGGTTCTCGGGGCGAGTGGGGCCCCCGGTCACAGGAGCAGCTGGTGGCGCCAGCTTCTGGGGTGAGGCCGGCTCCGTGTGCCCAGTTTCTGCATGGAAGCCTGCTTTGTGAGTTTGAACGTATTTTCTATGATTAGCTTGGCTAGTGTCTCTAGCAGGGGGCAGTAAATGATTTATTTAACAATTTTTTAAGTTTATTTTTTTATTTAGAGAGAGAGAGAGAGAGCAGGGGAGAGGCAGAGGGGGGGCGGCGGGGGGAGAGAGAATCCCAAGCAGGCTCCACACTGTCAGCACAGAACCCGGACCTGGGGCTCGAACCTACAAACCTTGAGATCATGACCTTAACCGAAATCCGGAGTCAGACGCTTAACTGACTGAGCTACCCAGGCACCCTAGTTAATGTTTTATTTTAAAAGACAACCTATGAACCTCTTTCCACTCACCCCAGGCAACTCTTCAGCCCTGCCCACGTGTAAGCCATAACGTGCAGGGTTAAGGTAAACTTAGAAGGCTCTGTCTGCCTGCCCGAAAAGAGATGTGAGGGCTGGGCTCTCCTTAAAGAAACTGAGAGAAAAGAGAAGTGTTTATTATTAGCAGTCTGATTTTTTTATTTTAATGTTTTAATTTATTTTCAAAACTAAAGACAGATTTTTCTATGGTGAGATCAGGTGTGAGGCACCATCTGGACCAGAAGCAGGAGGAAGGAACATTTCAAGTTCCTTCCGGTTATGTCATTTTCGTCTTGTTCCCTCGTGGTCCCCACCCTGGGTTCCCAGGTCATTGAAAAGCAAGACTGAGGCAGGATCAGCCTCATATAGAACCCCAGAGAAACTCCTGTCTTCAGATCAATGCATCGTGTCCATTTGGACCTTGGTGACAGAGAGAGGGGACATGAAAATGGATGAAGACACCTTTTTCAGGAATGGAGGGCGTCCCAAACTGGCAAGACAAATGTGTCTGTCCTTTCAGAACAGGCCAGCACAGAGGGCGGCCGCCTGCCCGTCCTCGGGGGACTGCAGCTCATAGCTGATGGTTGCTATGGATACGGGCCACTGGGGCTCCCCTGGGGCAGTGCAGAGTTGGAGGCATGGAGCTGTTTGTTGCAGTGCTGTGAGGCCTGGTGTCTGCTCTGTCCCCACTGTGGAGCCACGGTGTGAGGGACGGGGGACCAGCCTCGCCTGAGTGGTGCCTGGGCCTCGAAGACCCCAGGTGGCCCGCCCTGGGAGGGGCGGGTGTACCTGAGGTAGGCCACACCTGTGCAGAGTCATTGGGCTTTAGGTGACACATGGGAGACCTGTCCATTGGTGCTGGATGCTCAGTCCTCTCCTTTTCCTCCTGATTTTGGAGGCCTGGCAGAGCTAACGCTCATAGCCCCCGAGACCCGGGAGCACATTTCTGGATTGGAGGCGCTACCCAGTGGAGCGTCACTGCGAGTGGGGCTCTATGCTGGAGGCTGCAGGGAAGCTATTAACAGGTAGGAGCAGCGTAGTTTGTGCCATCTGGGCACTCCTGGTATGAAGGGAGAGACACTGCCCCTGCCCTCCGTGAGCTTCCCGTTTGGTGGGGACAACCAGAGGTACACGAAGGACTCAGGGGAGTGGACAGAGACAGGGGTGAAGACACCTGTCACTTCACACTTGCCATGAAGTCAGACGCCTCGCAGGTGTCCTGGGTGCGTACAGGGGCCCTTCCTGCCCCTCGGGACTCCCTACGGCCGCCCCTCCCCGAGGCTCCCCCCACTTCTGCCACGCTGGGCCCTGGGGTCTTCCTGAGATCCTGGCTGGCTCGTGCAGCGGGGCCCTTCCTTGCTATTGCCCTGTTTGGGGACTGTCTTTCTCCATCACCTCCCAGCTCCCTCCCTGTGCCACCTTATTTACTCAGACCTCTGCTGTGGTGTCATTTCCCGACCCCCCTGTGGCAAGCAGCCCCTCCGGGCTTCCCACATCCCTCACTTAGCCTCTCTGCCTGCTTTACTTTTCTTCACCGCACTTGTGAAGGTGTCTACTAGTCTGCTGTTTCGTTGCCTGCCTCCCCCGCTGGACAGTCAACTCCTCCAGTGCAGGGACAATGCCTTGTTTAGCACTGGGTCCCATGGCTAAGAGTATCACCTGGCACCTGGGAGGTACTCAATAAATATTGGATGAATGAGTGACAAACTGGGTAGCTCAGGGTTCGCACTGAATTTTCTGAGAATGTTGACAACCGCTTTTGTATTATTCTACCACTTGTAAAGATAAAACTTCTCACTTGCGATTCTAATTTGTGATTGAAAGACATCTTCTCAAAATTAGATTTTGGTCTCCTAAGACAGTATCTCTCACATGGGGTATAGACACCCCAGGAGTTACTTAGATATAATCATGGGAGTTGGGGGATTTTTGTTACCTTTGGAGGACCCGTGTGTAGTTCCTGGAAATCACGTACGTACAGCTTGTGGGGTAGGGAGCATTGGAGGTGCCCTCGGGAGAACTTTCTGGAAAGTAGACCTTGAGCAGCAAGTTGAAAGAAAGGGGCAGGTCTTTTTTTTTTTTTTTTTTTTAAGTTTATTTATTTTGAGAGAGAGAGAGAGAGATCATGTGAGTGGGGGAAGGGTCAGAGAGAGAGGAGAGAGAGAATCCCAAGCAGGCTCTGTGCTGACAGGATAGAGCCCGATGCAGGCCTTGATCTCACAAACTGTGAGATCATGACCTGAACTGAAATCAAGAGTCGGACATTTAGCTGGCTGAGCCGCCAGGTGCCCCGACAGGGGCAGGTCCTTGTACAAGACAGAAAGGCATTGACTTGCTTTCAGGGTCTGGTTTATCATGGTAGGAGGCCATATGGGGCCAGCCCCCACGGGCCATTGGATCCCAGCATATCTACTTATCTGATGTGGAGTCTCAGCTTGGACAGAGCCAGGTGAACCAGCTTTTGTGCCCCGAAAGCCTGGATTTGAGTGACAGCTGTGCAGGGCTGGGACTGCACTGGAGCGATGACCCGTAAACCCTGCTCTCTGGCCCCCTCCCCATCACTTACATCTCACTGAAGTCTTGTTGGCATGACGGCCCCCCAGAGAGCACCGCCCCACCCCCCGCCATGGCCTGTGCAGCTGGGGTGTGGAGTCTGTGCAAGAGTCAGCTGGCAGGTGGAAGATGACCCAGCCCTCGGACGACAGTCCCGGGCTCACCAGCTTGCGGTCCTTTGTTTAACTGGGAATCAACCAGGCCAGAGGTCAGCATTTTCCTTGGAAGACTGTCAGAGCCTGCCTGTGGTTGAGGGGGAGCAGGGTCAAGTTCCCAGGGAGTGTGCCAGGATAAGGCCCTATCTCCGGAATCAGCTCTCCACTGTCTGCAGCCTGGTCACCGAACTGTAGACCTGAGCCTTTGGGAAGCCCTTTACAGACCACGCAGTGACCTCCTTGCTGTAGGGATGAGGTGCCTGAGGCCCAGAGTTACCGGAGAGCTGGGACCCGGACTCGCTCAGTGCTGTTTCTGCCGCCTCCTGTTTGTGTCGGGGGCCCAGGTGGCCGTGAGATACGTGCCACGGGGTCTCAGCACCTTGGTTTCTACACTGCGCGCAGAAGTATCAAGGTCTGCCTTGGGAGGTTAAACATATCCCGCTGTCTGCTGGAGTGACACTTGTTCTCCTTGGACACGTGGCTGTGATGTGGCTTCCTCACCCCGTTGGGAGCGGTGGAAGGCACGGGCACAGGACGCCCAGCCATGGAGGTGAAGTGTGTGTAGAGTGTGGCCCTGAAATGGAGGGGAGGGATCCGTGCCCGGCAGGGCTCTACCCTTCTTTGGGAGCCCAGGAGACAGACTGGCACCCAAGCCCCTCCCCCTAACCTCGAACAGGCTACTTAACCCTTCTGAGCCTCAGTTTCCTTATCTAAAAAGTAGAGTTAAAAGCACCTCGCACACCACGCTGTGATGACGACTCACTGAGATACTGAGATATCAGTAGAGTAGCTATCCGTGTGCCCAGCCCCTAGTAGGTATTCGTGATAACGTAACTCAGCATCGTGGTCCTCACCACATGATGGCTGAGTGCCTGCACTGTGCCCAACACAGTGCTGGATGTTATAGAAAATAGAGGGAATTGGGGCGCCTGGGTGGCTCAGTCAGTTGAGTGTCCAACTTCACCTCAGGTCATGATCTGACCGTTCAGGAGTTCAAGTCCCGCATTGGGCCCACTGTTGTCAGCACAGAGCCGGCTTAGGATCCTCTGTCCCCCTCTCTCTGTCCTTCCCCCACTTGTGCTCTCTCTCCCTCAAAAATGAATAAATATTTTAAAAAAGAAAATAAATGGAATCACACACACCAGCCACTGGGCATTGGCCTCACTAGAAAGAGAAGGATACGTAAAAGAGAGGACCGTGCAAAACATAGACATAAATCTAAAATGGGGAGATTTCGACTAAATAGGGGTGGTGGGGAGAAACCTGTCAGGGAAGAAGGTGACTTTAAAGGTCTTTTGAGGCACTGAGGGCGGGATTAGGAGAAAGCTTGATATATATATGCAAAGTGATATTCCACTTTCAGTATCTCTCCCCACCCTTTTCTCCCTAAGTGAACACTTGAGAATAACACAGTGGGCTTCAAGGAGGAAGTCCACGGCCGGGCGGCCAGTAGTCCGGGGAATGTTCACAGTCACCTTGCCCTCCTGGGGGCAGAGACCACTGGAGCCTCCTTTTCAAAGACGAGAGCGTCTGCGTGGCCTGAGAGAGGAAGAATCTTCCACCCGCTCCTCTCTCACTGGACACTGTGGGATGCTAGGAATATTTTTCAACCCACCGAAGGAGAAAGAACTGACCAGGGCTGGTGCCAAAATATTCAGTAAATTCAAAAGAGTCTTTTGTTCCATGAAGAAAGCGGCTGGCCTGGAGCCTCCTCTTCTGATTTGACATCACAGCCTGGTGGGCCGGGCCTACCATTCTTGTCCCGCCCCGATTTTACCGGTGGGTTCAAAGGCAGTTAGCCCGTTCAGGATTCTCTAGGAAAGCTCACATCTGGTTCCACCTGTTTGTGTGACAGCTGTAGGCAAATCCTTGGGCCCCTTTGGCCTTAGCGGCTTCACCTGTGAAATGGCCCCCGCTGGCCCCGCTCTCTGACGGGTGAGTTCTGACCGGGGGGGTCCCCAGCTCCAGCTCTCAGCTCTGAGCTTGGAGAACGTGAGCGTCGCCCCTTCCCAGATGGGCACTCCGGGATGCCAAATGTACAATTCTGCCATTATCCGAAACACGTTTGAGCTCTGCTTTGGAATTTGCCTTGGAGCTGGGGCACATACTTTCAATATCCTCAATGTAGGGCCAGTCTTCTTCCTTCTAGAGGAAGCTGATTTCCTCATCGGGACAGTAAGTCATGTAGTGTACATATGTCATGCCAATAAGGATATGATCGAACTGAATGCAGATACTTTTAGTTCCAAACAAAGGAGGCTGATTTTGTTGTGCTTTAAGTGGACTCGGAAGTCAATTCCAAGTAAAGTGGTTTTTGGGTTTTTTTTTAATTTTTAGTGTTTATTTTTGAGGGAGAGAGAGACAGAGCACAAGCAGGTGAGGGGCAGAGAAAGAAGGAGACCCAGAATCCAAAGCAGGCTCCAGGCTCTGAGCTGTCAACACAGAGCCCAACGCGGGGCTCGAACTCACGGACCGTGAGATCATGACCTGAGCTGAAGTCGGCCGCTTAACCGACTGAGCCACCCAGGTGCCCCAATATACTCCATTTTTAATATACTCCCCTGGCCTAACTGAAGGGGTTTTGGTGATCGAATCCAACACCCTTGTTGTACAGATTGATGAAAAACTGAGGTACGGGGAGAAGTGCCTCCCTTGCCAGGGGCTCTGTAACTAGTCTAGTTACACAGCTGACAGTGGAATCCAGGCATCCTATATGCTCTGTCTGGTGCTTCTCAAACTAGACTTTCCTGGTTGGAGACTGGTTAACGTGACCATCGGCTTTGAGGACTTTGCAGAACCTTTTTAATTTCAAATGATCTGGCCTGTCATCCCCTTTAGTACCACCAAGTCATGAGTTTTCATCTCGCCACAGAAATAGCTTGTGTCTAGTTTGCCTTCTTTATCGTGATAAAACCTACACAACCTGTAATCGTGCAGTTCTTTAATGTGAAGTACATACACATCGTGCGGCCATCAACACCATCCATCTCCAGAACTTTTTCACCTTCCCAACCCGAAACTGTCCCCATTAAAGAGTAACTCCCCAGATCCACCTCCCCCCCGCCGCCCCCCAGTAACCACGGTTCTACTTCCTACCTCTGAATTTAACTACTCCAGGCGCCTCAGAGAGGTGGAATCATACAGTATTTATCCTCTTATGACTGGCTCGTTTCATTTAGTGTAACGTCTTCAAGGTTCCTCCGTGTTGTACCACATATCAGAATTCCTTAGCTTTTAGATTTTATTATTTATTTATTCTTTAGTATTTATGTATGTATGTATGTATGTATGTATGTATGTATGTATTTGAGAGACGGGGCTCAAGTGAGTGAAGGGCAGAAAGAAGGGGCAGAGAGAGAGAGAAAGGGAGAGAGAGGAAGCAGGGCTCACCCAATGCGGGGCTCAAACTCATGAGCCACGAGATCATCATCTGAGCTGAAGTTGGATGCTTAACCGACAGAGCCACCCAGGCGCCCCTCTGTCCTATTTATTTATTTATTTATTTATTCATTCATTTATTTATTTATTTAAAAAAAATTTTTTACATTTATTTATTTTTGATAGAGACAGAGCACAAGCAGGTGAGGGACAGAGAAAGAGGGAGACACAGAATCCAAAGCAGGCTTCAGGCTCCGAGCTGTCAGCACAGAGCCCAACGCGGGGCTCAAACTCAAACCGCGAGATCATGACCTGAGCTGAAGTCGGATGCTTAACCGACGGAGCCACCCAGGCGCCCCTTCGCCCTTTTTAAAACTGAGTAACATGGGGCGCCTGGGTGGCGCAGTCGGTTAAGCGTCCGACTTCAGCCAGGTCACGATCTCGCGGTCCATGAGTTCGAGCCCCGCGTCGGTCTCTGGGCTGATGGCTCAGAGCCTGGAGCCTGTTTCCGATTCTCTGTCTCCCTCTCTCTCTGCCCCTCCCCCGTTCATGCTCTGTCTCTCTGTGTCCCAAAAATAAATAAACGTTGAAAAAAAAATTTTTTTTTAAAAAATAAAACTGAGTAACATTCAGGGTTCCTGGGTGGCTCTGTTGGGTAAGCGTTCAGCTCTTGATTTTAGCTCAGGTAATGATCTCATGGTCATGGGGTTGAACCCCAGGCTCAGTGCTACAGTGTGGAGCCTGCTTGGGATTCCCTCTCCCTCTCTCTCTCTCGAAACAAACAAACAAACAAACAAACAAACAAACAAACAAACTTAAAAGAGTACTGAACAATATTCTGTCGTATGTACATACCTCATTTTGTCTATTCATTCGTCTGTTGACGGACACTTGGGCTGCCTCCACTTTTTGATTATTGTGAATAATACTGCCGTGAACTTGGGTGTGCAAATATCTGTTTGAGTCCCTGCCTTCAGTTCTTTTGGGTATATACCCAGGAGTGGAGTTGCTGGATCAAACAGCAATTCTGTGTTTAATTTTCTGAGTAACCTGCTTTGCTTATGCTTCTGGGAGCTTAAGGATCTGCTATGGACAAATTTGTGGCTCACAGAGTCTGAATAGTCCTCGGCTCTCACCCCTGTGTTGTTGGCATTGGGAGGTGATCGGCTGCCCTGAGGCCTGGGGACAGAGCAACCCTGTTATTCACAATTTACTGCCAGAGGCTGCAGGTAGCCTTTCAGTTCTCTCTCTTCTACTCCTGGACTCTGCTCTGATGTCACTGTCACCAATGTCCGTTCGTGTTTGTCTTTGGGCATTTATCTGTTTGTATTCCAGTTCACCAAAGCTCACCAGCCTCAAACCATTCCCACTGCATTGCAGAACGAAGTCGGGAACGAATGGGTCCAACCCTCTCACACTGCCCCGTCCATTCTCTGGCTGGAATAGGACTGTCCTCTCTGGAAGGCAGCATGCCAGGGGATAGGGGGGAAAGACCTCACACACAGTAGAGATGAAGAAATGCTTACAGAATTAATGAATGAGTGTGACAGACGGGCTGGAATGCTGTCAGGCAGGGTTCTCAGTCTGGGCGTTTTGCACAAAATAGCAACTACTTGGCTTGGTTTTTGCCACCACTCAACTGTGTCTGGGGTTACACCACCTCCGAGGAGCCTCATGCTGCCCTGGAAATAGGGCAGTTGGGAAGTCTAGTGCCTTCTGCTTCTGAATAGGTGCCAGCTTGAAGGTTGGAGAACGCGTCTTCCTCGGGATCCCCCCTCATCTGGGGGATCTAGAGCAGAGACTCCTGTAATCAGCAGGGCGCTGGGGGCTGAAGAAGAAGGAATAGGCTCCAGACTTGTCAACTTGGTTCTGGCCCAAGTCTGCAAAAACCCAAATGTCTCTTCAGCTGACTCGAGAGGATGTTGTGAACCTTCAAAACCAAAATCACTGTATTTTTAAGTTTAGGGAAAATCAAGACTACACAGCATTCTCTTCCTGGTTGATTGGCAGAATCCTTCTATCAATGAAGCAATAGCAAACAAGCAAAGTGGATTCCTAAAAGTGGGTCAATTTCTCACTTCCACTGTGCCCAGTTCACTTACGGAGTGACTAGGTCACTTAAACATGTTTTTTAGAGCAACAAGACGCCCGTTATTGATGTCATCAGAAATTACTCTTTTGGTCTAGTTCTCGTGCCCCATTATCCAGATTAACAGAGAGAAAATGAAGCAGATCTGGTAGTTAACCCATGGGATCCTTATTGGCCAAGAATAGCATCCTTTTTATTGATTTTGTATGGAATTTGATGGTCAACAGTTCACTTTTACTGACCTGTCTCTACACATTGGCAACCGGCTTGTCAGATCCGGGGACTTCATGTTTCTCTTCCTCCAGGCCATTTTCTTGGAAGGAGGTAATCCAGACATCCACCCCCAAGTGTCTAGTACCCTTGTTTCCATCCCTCGGGTGGGAATGGGGGCTTGTAAGAGTGCCCAGGTCCCAGGAACAATCAACCAGGGAAGGTAGATATACTGGGTGGTTATTGGTGATATCTGTCTGGCTGCTGGGAGCCATCATCGGGTCTTCAGAGGACAAATTGGTCTGTTAACGTCAATGCTTGGTGCTAATTGTAACCAGACCCCACCATATCTCAGCATCTTGCTGCTGCTTTAAAAAGGCAGTTCCCCTCCGGGAGCTGAGTACTCTTTCCTGCTGCTCTGTGTGTAAAAATGAGAGAATGTTTATTTCCTGTAGGCTGTTGCAGAATCTTCAGATGAGACCAGCAGAGTCTCTGTGGGCCTCCCCCATCTCTGAGAGCTGTCTGTATACATCTGCTTAGGGAGAGGCAGAGCACACAGGCAAATGTGGCTGATTCTCCGGGCAGTAGACCTCCGAGAAGAGTTGTTCAGTGCTTTAAATCCCCTCAGACAGAGGCCGTGAGATACCTGCCTGGTAACATCCCTCCCTTCCCCCATCCATTAATTCAGGTGCTGTTTGTTGAGCATTCAGGTACTTGTGCTGGAGCAGCCCAGCAGTCATAGCTGTGTGACACCTGGCGTGTGACATCTCAGAGCCTCCAGAGTGCTTGAGGAGACCAGACTGCTCTGCATGAAAATATAGGCAGCAATACAGGGCAGGCCTTGGGCAGACAACCCCATCATGTTCTAGGTGAATAAAGGGAGCATGTGAATCTCAAACTCTTGCTCCTGACTAGACATGATGTAATACCAGGAGTGGGGGAGAAGTGAAGCGTTTTAAATATCTTAAGTAAAAGTACTTACAAGATGGTGTCTGTATCTTTGGAAAGTGGGCGGGCCTTTTCCAAGATGTGACTATAGGGAGAATGACAGTGCATCTGCATCCCCTGGTGCCATGGTAGTGGGCCAGGCCATCTTGGGCAAGCGTAGTGGGGTGGGCAGAGAAGGTATTACCTCAGCTGAGAGCCAAAGAATTTTGGGTCCCCACTGAAGCAGCTAGACATAAGGTGCCTTGAGTCATACCTCAGGGTAGAACATAAAGATCTCCTCCCAGACAAGATTCTTGATAACTTGGCGTTTTAGCTGGAATCCCTAGAACCCAGAGCCTAAGGCAAGGGCTTATGTGCTACAACCTCGTTAGGGAGCATAATCTCAGAGAGCAGAAGTAAAGGAAAAAGTGAGAGATGCAGGGAAAGAGGGTGAGGACGTGAGGATACGTTATTGATCTGATCACCTCTCTGGATCAAGCCCAACCAGTGGCTCAGTCTTTCAGGTCTGTAAAAACTGACTGCTCCTCAAGACAGTCTATAGGGAGAGGAAGGGCTACCCTCTGCCAATGGTGGAAGGCTTGTCTCTGCCTCTGCCTTTCTGGGTGGCACATGGGTGGGCTCCCTGAGTGGCCTTGCATTGTCTCACTCCCCAGTGCCAGTAAGAAGCCCCAGGGATGGAAGCAAGAGTCATAGGAAATGGGAATTAGTCTAGGCACTGTTGGTGGTACCCATGTGAAGTGGGTAGCTCTCACAGAGCCGGTCACTACAGTAGTGTCTGGGACTGGAAGAAAAGGCCAACAGCCCTGGAAATAGATGTGCCTGAGAGCCACTTGACCACATACCTGCACACCATTGTGGACAGGAGGCAAGAAAGATTTTCTTTCGATAGTGGCAAAAGTGTGGGGTGTAGAATGGGGTGGCAGGTTGGGGCAGGGGTAGCCCAGAAGCATTATTAGTTTCCCTATGGGAGATGGATATGAAGACTAGAGACACCCAGGTAAACAGCTACAGCTGCCACTTACTCTGCCTTGGCCAAACCTCTGTTCGGACTCACCTAGTCCACGGGGAAACCATTTTCTTCTGCAGTCCTGGCCTCCATGGAGCCCTGCACCTGACCTAGCCAAGGGAAAGAGATTCTGTGCGGTCCTCTGTTACTACTGAGCCCCAGCATGTGCCTTGTATTGGTATAGGCTTGTCATACTTTTTTTTATTTGAGTAAATAATTGAACCCCATAGTAAGCAGTATATAAGCATAAGAAGGTAGCTCGAGGTTGGTAAAAATGGAAAGATTTTGAATAAAGTGAATTCTCTGACACCTACTACCTGGGAAAGTTGCTTTTGCTCAGCTACAGTGGCCTTCTCCACCCTCTTGAATAGTTAACTCCTTGCTTCCTTGAACTCTTATGACTGGGTTCTTCAGTAAAAGTAGCAGCATCGCCTGCTACTGTGTCAGTTAGCTACTGCTGTGTAACAAGCCATGCCCAAACTTAAAACAACAACCATAGCATTTGTTCTCAGTTCTGTGTGTCAGCAATTTCAGTCAGGCTCAATTGGGACATTCTTCTGATGGTCATGCCTGGAGTCACTCATGTGGCTACAGTCACTTGGTGGCCCATATGGAGTTGGATGATCTAATATAGCCTCACTCGTCTGGCATGTGCTGCTGTCAGCTGATTGGTCCAGGGCTGTGCTGTTCGAGACGGTAGCAACTAGCTACAAGAGGCTCATTGAACACTTGAATGTGGCTGGCCTCTTCTGAGATGTGCTATAAATGTAAACTACGCACACAGTGGATTTTGAAGACTTCGTAACTATGTCTAACGTAAAGCATCTCATTTAATAATACTTATATGTTGACTACATGTTGAAATAATATTTTGAATATTGGGTTGAATAAAGTACATTAAAATTAATTTTACTTGTTTCTATTCAACTGTTTTTTAGTTTTTTAATACAGCTATTAGAAAATTAAAAATTACATATCTGGCTTGTGTTATTATATCTCTCTTAGACAGCATTGCACCATATGAAAGAAATATGTAGTTGCATTACACATGGATTCATGACACACATTTCAGTTTGCACATATAACTAATGAAGTAGATATATGTTCCTGCCTTTCCCCTCTTGCTCAGCTACAGTCAGCCTTCCTTACCCTCTGGAATAGTTAACCTCTTCCTTCCTTGAACTTCTGGTGGAAGAAGGATCCAGAATCACTTAAGCTTGGGGAGCCTGGGCTGTGATGCAGAGTCTTGTTTTGCAAAACCTCTCTTTTGGGAAGAAGGGAAACAAAAGCCCAGAGAGGTAAATGACTTTGTAAGCACCGGAACCCAGGATTCCTGCCATCCAGCCCTGTCTAAGTTGCTCATGCCCTTCAGTGACACTTGGTTGAGTCCCAGCCTTCTCCATGGACCATCTGCTTCTCCAGCTTAGGTGCTTTCCTCTTTCTAGACACCCCAGAGCTCTTCCCTAACCCAATCACATTTTATACTCAGTTTATTTTTATAAACCCAACATTTTATACTCAGTCCCAAGCACTGGAAGCAGATGCAGTAGCTCAGAGTCCTGCAGTGTGATGTCCTGCCATAATCAGCTGATGTTCACTCACCTGACCTGCCCAGATGGGACAAGGCTGGGAGCAGGGCCCCCAAAGCAACCTGGAACCAAGAATGAAAAGTAGAGACCATGTGATTACTGACCATCAGTGAGCTGGCTGGGCTACAGCGCATCCGCCTAGCCTTTTGACCCAAATGCTCTGAGGTCCTAAGGGAGCCTGCAGCTTCCATGGCTACAGCAAAGCAAAACCGTGGCCTACACCTTGCCAGAAGCTCAAAGACAAACGTTGTTAGGCAGCAGGAAAACAATTATCACGTTTTGTAGTGATCTGGTTGAGACTTGAATTAAAGCACAGCAGGAAACATGAATAGGAAGGGACAGAGTAATTAGATACTTAGGAGTTAAAATTGATAGAAATTGGGTGTGGGAGGCTTGGAGAGAGAGGAGTCTGATTCTCAAGTCTAGCCAGCAGAACCTGTTGGATGAAGTGTTGTTTACTGGTAATGTGACTATAAGGAAGAGGAGAGGTTAGTAGAGAAGATCATAGGTCTGGTTTAATTATGTTGGGTTTTTTTCTAACCTTTATTTATCTTCAGAGAGAGAGAGAGAGAGAGCGAGAGAGAGAGAGAGAGAGAGAGAGAGAGAGAGCACAGGCTTGCAAGCGGGGTAGGGGCAGGGAGAGAGAGAACCCCAAGCAGGATCCGTACTCAGCACGGAGCCTGACGTAGGGTTCAATCTCACTACTGTGAGATCATGACCTGAGCCAATATCGAGAGTTGGATGCTTAACCAGCTGAGCCACTCAGGTCCCCTTATGTTGTTTTTAAGGTACCTATGGGAGATCCAAGTGGAGAAGATCAGTAAATAACTAGAAATATGGACTTAATTGTGGGAGAGAAGGAAGGACATGAGAAGATCAGTACATAACTAGAAATTAATCTTGGGGGAGAAAGAAGAACATGAGAAATCAGTAAAGGAATCATTACTGAGTAGCAGCAGGAGGTTGAAACCATTGGTGGAGATAAGATTCTTGAGGGGGGCTGTGGAGACTCAGAAGACAATATCACCAAGAGTCAGACCCTGGGAAATGGGCGTGTTTCAAGTGCAGGGAAAGGAAACAGAACCTTTGAAGAGGACCAAGAAGTGATCTAGCAGTAGGGCCTGGGACTTAACCTACAGTTGCTAACGAAAGGGAGAAAGAGAGATTCCTGGAATGTAGTGAGCTATGTGTTGTTCATTTTTTTAATTCCCCAAAGGGCTTTTAGAAGACACACAATTAATGTTTGTGCAATTAAGTTAAGTTGCATGCACTGATTTGAGCTGAGTTGACTTTACTACTTCCTAGGCTGCTCCAGCAGTTTTAGGCTTTTCCCCTGCTCTGTCCAGCTTCTCCCCCTTTCCTTTCTCTTGTTCACTAAGTCCAGGAGACAGCAAGAACTTTGTTGCCCAATTAAACATTTCAAGATCTTAGGGAAAGCTAAAGATGATCTCACCAATTACCATTTGCCTGCCTTCAGGTGGTTGTGATCAGAATGCCCAGATAGCAGAGGCTTAGGTAAAAGGACACGGGATGACCTCCCGTAATAAATAGTCTGGAGGTAGGTGGTTTCGCAATTTGGAGCAGGACTTTGGTTGTCAATGACCTGTGCTTTTTTTTTTTTTTCCACTTTAGTATCTTTACTTTGTCAACTCTCAGTTCCTACATTTATCACCTCATGGTTTTGAGATGGCTGCCATAATTCCAAGCATCATGTCCTAAAATAGTCAAGTTCTTGGTAGGAATAAAATGTCAGGCCTCTGCTGTATCTTTGACAGAGATAAAAATCTTCATCAGAAGTTTCCCCAGCTGACTTCCTCTTATGCCTCATCAGCCAACTTGGCCATATGTCCATCCCTAAACCCAACTACTAGCAAAGGGGAAGGGTATTACCATGTGTGGCTTAACCAAATCATGGCTCATCCCTTGGAGCTGGAGGAAGATCCACCTTCCCTGGGCATGGTACCACCAAAAAAGAAAAAATGGTGCCCCATAAACTAGAGATGAAGGAGGGAATGGCTGTTGGAAGGAAATCAGTGGTGTCTTCCTTACTCATATTTTGGTCCTTATGACTTAGGTTTAGAAACATTCAGTTCAGGGGCGCCTGGGTGGCTCAGTCAGTTGAGCGAACGACTTCGGCTCAGGTCTTGAACTCACGGTCCGTGAGTTTGAGCCCCGCATCAGGCTCTGTGCTGACAGCTCAGAGCCTGGAGCCTGTTTCAGATTCTGTGTCTCCCTCTCTCTGACCCTCCCCCGTTCATGCTCTGTCTCTCTCTGTCTCAAAAATAAATAAACGTTAAAAAAAATTAAAAAAAAAGAAACATTCAGTTCAACATTTATTGAGTACTTATGTATCAAGAACAGTTATCTCACCACTGAGGCAGATAACAGGTCAGATTTTAAAATCTGAGCCAATCCTCCTGCCTACCACCTGTTGTTGGACTCTGTTACTCCTTGGAGGACTTTTCTGCCTGGGATACTGAACCAGCCCTCTGGGCTCTGCTCTGAGTTCTAAACTGATAGTGGAACCAGTTCCCTCACCATCTTGGTTGGTGCAGCTACCCCCGACTTAGAAAATCCTGTATTCCTATCATCTTTGTTGTGTTTGTGATGGACCTTGTCTTCTGTACTCCTGGTCTCCCATTCAGCCCCTCCTTTTTAAAATCTCCTACTGCCTGTCCTCTTGTCTCTGGTCGGTCTCCCTTGGTCTAGTTTCCATCTGTCAACCTCGATGCTGACGTGCTCACTCTCCTTTTTCCTACCCCCATTCACTGTCTTCCACCTTGTACCTTACACCACTCCAGAAGTACCTGCTTACCTCTGCTGACTGTGTGCAATTTGGATGCAATCTCTGACTCGGAAAGTTCCAGAGAGTCCCCATTGCCTGTGACATGAAGTCTGAATCTGATAAAAGGATAGATACCCGGCCAGCAACAGCAGTGTTGTTGCCTCTGTACAGGGTACTTGGGTGAGGCGTTCCTTAATGTCATGTGCATTGTTTGAGACTTTTACTGCAAGAATGTATTCCGTGTGACTTGCATAATTAAAAAACAAAACAAAAAACCTCTAGCCCAGCATTTTGAGCTTTCCACATTCTTTCCAGCTCCTCTCCCACTACTCTTCTACATGAACTTTCCTCTCCATTCAGATTGGCATCCTTCAAGCCCTGGAGACCAGCCTTGAACTGTTGCTCAAGACACAACCCATTACCAAATGACCTGTGCCTTTTCCTCTTGACTTAATCCATCTCTGCCCCTTTCTCCAGTGTCCAAGACTTAGACTGACTAACACCTTGCCCAACAGCCTCATCCCATCTCCTGTCAGCCCCCACCCCTGCCCATAAACCTCCTGCAGTTTCTTCTTTGTCTGCACTCTCGGTGTGCTTTTGCTGTTGTACATCGGGACTCCGAACACTGCTGCCCCTGTATCTTTGCTCTTTGGGTGCTGCCTGATGGCACATCCACTCTCACTGCCTTTATTCATTCATCCTGAGTTTTGCTGGTGACACTGAATGTGGCTGGAGTGGCTGAGACAGAATGTCAGCTGATGGTAGTGGGCTTTAAGATGTCTTCCTAAATGGACTGACAATGAACAGAAACACTTGCATTGTTCATTTGGCTTTTAGATGTTTACTTCCAGGTTATACCTCTGATATTGTAGCCTCGAGGCATTGCTTAAATGCTACATTGTTACTCACTACTTCTTATATATTTTATCCACCTCCTAACAGGATTGTAAAGCATAAAGGGCAATGTCATGTCTTATTTGTTTCTATTTACTGCCCCCCTCCAAGTCTCTTTCTCAGTAAATACTAGTTGTTTTGGTTTTAATTCAATTTCCTTACAACATTTTCTTCACAGCTGTATTTTCAAACTAGCATTCACAGACCTACTCATTTTTTAAATATTTAAGATGCCACATTTTAATCTGAGGGTTGATGTTTCCAACCCCCTTTACGTAGCTGACCCCTCGAGCCCCATAATTACCTACTTGTAGGTTCAGAGCCTTGGAGAGCCTTCTCTGGGTTTCCACTTTCCTCCCTAATCCGTAGGAGGTTGAGAATGAAGGGAATTGGTTCTGCAAACGAGATAAGTTGCCGGGAAATGGCCTGATGCACTGGTTTCCTTGAGATTTTTGTGTTGTGTAGAAGCTTCTGAACTGCACACAGCTCTGCCCACTCCCTGGCCTGAAGGAGGCAGCAAGGAGTGGGCCAAAAGGAACAAAATGGAGGCGGGGGAGCCGGGGTGGGGTCATTGGAAAAGCTGAATGCAGAGAACTGAGGCTTATTGCCTGAAGTTGCAGCAGAGTTGGTGGTAGGGGAGCATCGCACCCCCCGCTGGGACTGCTGCTCCGTGGGTTTAGTAATTGTATTCTGAGAAGCATTTAGACTGGCATTTGGTCAGGCCTAGAATGTGAATTCTTGCAGGGGAGGCAGCCAGCACAATCCTGCTTTGTTCCAGTTCTTTGAGGACTAAGGAAATAATTTTTAAAACAATACCCTCCTTCCTGGGCTGTCACTTGCTTGTTTGCTCTGGGGATTTCTCAGTAACTCTTTGGTATCTGTTGTTTGTGTTTAAACTCTGTGCTCCTAACGACAAGTAGGAATTGGTAGAAGGGAGGGTTTGGGTTTATATGAAAGGCTGACGATGCATTCATTGTGCCATTCTACGTATGTTGGATGCTCGCTCATAAAGGGCCACGGACCAGGGTCTCTCTTTCCTTTGCTCCTTTAGGCATCCATTCAACACTTTGCAGGCCTTGGTTTTGTGTCCAGGACCCTTGTAGGAATCCTTGCATGTGGGGGTGGAAAAAGAAGTAAAGGACATACTATAGTCAGTACGCGATATTATTATAAATGGCTGATATTATTTATTGAATTTCTTTTACTCTGACCAGAAACTGGGCTAGAAACATTATAGGTGTTGCTGAGTGCAATCGTCCAGCATTTCTTGAGTGCTTCTTATCCAGGCACTGTGCCAAGGCCTGGGGAGGGGACTTAGTCTAGCAGGAAAGACCGATTACATTAAACAAGTGTGTGGGGGGTGCTTTGCCACATTCTCAAGGGTGCTCCTCCCAGCTGCATCAGATCACCTGGAGCTTGTTGGGAGAATGTAGCCCCCCCCCTGCCCACCAAGATATGCTGCATTTTAACAAGATCAGTGGGTGATACATTTGTGTGTGCAAAGATGTTTGAGAGGCACTGCCAGCAGTCTGGGATTTAGCTTGCCCTGGGAGAGCAAATCAAAGAAGGCTCTCTGAGGAAGTGACTTTTTAAAACAATTTTTGATGTTTATTTTTGAAAGAGAGAAAGAGAGACAGAGAAAGCTCTTGGGAAGGGCAGAGAGAGAGGGAGACATGAATCTGAAGCAGGGAGACACGAATCCGAAGCTGTGCCGACAGCTCAGAGCCCGATGCGGGGCTCGAACTCACAGACCTCGAGATCAGGACCTGAGCCGAAGCCGGATGCTTAACCGACTGAGCCAACCACGCGCCCTAAGAGGTGACTTTGAAGCTAAGAAATGATGAGGACCCAGCAGAAAAGAAGATAACAGGTGGAAGGTGAGGTGGAGCACATCTCAGGCAGAGGGAGCAGCCTGTGCGTGCTGGGGTGTGAAGCACAGTATATCAGAGCTGAGGGGTAGACACGGGCCAGCTGGGGGAAAGCCTTGTAAACCAGTGTAAAGAATTTAAATCCAGAGTGAGTGGATTGAAGAGAAATACTGTCCCCAACTTATAGATGAGGAAATAAACCAGAGCTCAGACAGGTTCAGTAATTGGCCCAAGACCACACAGCTGGTAGCTCATTGGTAACCTAATAAGAGCTGGAATTTATATCTGGGTCTCTAATTCCAAAGCCCGTTTTCTGATCCCCTCCATGATTTTGTCTTCTCAGGTCATCAAGAAGATGAAATGTAATATAATTTTAAAGCATCTCTGTAGTATTTAAGATTGAATGATCTTATAATAAAATGGCTCCCATAAAACAAGATGATTACATTCGGAATAAAATAAGAAAACTCCTGAAGTCAGAAAAGATATAAATGCCATTTGAGCACAGATTTGTTTCCCTCCTTTAGGACGGAGGGAGACACGGTATAAGTTTCTTAGGAGATACAGTGCAAACGGAGACGCCATGCATCATACAGATAACTCTTGTTATCTGAACAAATAGATGGTTCTTTCAAAAAGAACCTTTTTATTTTTCCTGTCATTAGACTGTGAGAGGAAGCTTGAATTGGTGAATTGTGAGAGTGAAGTGCAATATGACTAAACTAGGGTTATTTCCTCCCCTTGTGCAATCCCTAGCATCCCTCCTTTCTGTCTGCTCGTGGTGGGGGCATCAGGGCCCATGTGGCCAGAAGGCAGGAGGGGAAAGAGAGACCAGGCACAGTCTGTGTGCTCCACAATCCAGATATGTGAGGTTTGGCATTGGCACCAGCTCAGAGGATCTCTTCCCAGGAGACCCACTAGGTCTCAAGTGGCTCGCTTATTTCTAAGAGGTCACATTGACCAATCCAGCCACTGCCGGTGAAGAATGAAAGCAGACCCCTGTCCTTGGTGTAGGGGAGGTTAAAAGAGGAGGTAGGAGCCCTGGGGCTCAGGGGCTTCCAGAGCTATTGGGAGGTATGCCCTTTAACTTTGGGGAACTTCCAGTCTAATGGGAAAGGCACAGTCCCTGACTTCAGAGAGCTGCAAGTGTGCTGGGGGAGGCACAGCTCCTGTCTTCATGAAGTCCAGACTGAAGGGGAGAAACACACCTGCCCCAGGGAGCCTCCAGGCTGATGGGAGACACAGAAGGCAGCATAATCATCAAAGTTGCCAAAGCTGTAAAAAAAAAAAACCCCAAAAAACAAAAAACACCACAGCACTCCTGATTCCACGCTGCCATCAGGACTTTGGAAGGTGACAGTTTGCTTCTTGCTTTTTCCTGGCCAGCTACAAAAGCAACACGTGCTCATCACATCTGCAAAAGTAGAAGTCAATGAAGACAGTAGTGTCCCAGATCATGCTCCTCTTAATTAAATGGGTTCTCTCTGCCCAGGGTTTATTTTAGGCTGTTACTTACAATCCTGGCAGGAGAGAAGGAGGTAACTCCTGAAGCTGAGACAGGTAGCTGGGCCACACTCAGGCCATTGCTCCCCCTCGCCTCACCCGAACGCCAACTTTGCTCACAGTTCACACTGCCCTGCATTGCCACGGCCCATGGCACCAGTAGTGGGTGACACGTTTGCCAGTTCCCACCTCTAGAGAACAGCTGTGCCTTCCAGCTTATGCTCTAGAACACTGTCTAGCGTGTGGCATATTTTCCTGGTCTTGGCAAAAAGGGGATCCTTCTGTCTCCTTGCCCTTCCTCCCCAACACCTCCCCTGGAGACCATGACTGCTGACAGCAGGCAAGAAAGAAGAAGAGCTTGAGGTTTACTGAACAAGATGTTGGGTTAAATAGGAGGTTCTTGCTTTTGTCCCAGAAATGACTTCCATATCTCCTTGAGCATCAAGTTCTCCTCCATTCCTGTTCTCTGCTACCAGGACCACTATGTTCCCATTGGTATGAAACTAGGGAAGCATGGTGGACAGACAAGACCACATGAACTGAAATCATGAGACCCAGGTTCAATTACTAGCTCTCCTACTCCAAGGATGACCTTGGACGAGGTCATTCTATTTGCCCTCAGATAAAGGATTTTTAATAATCATGTGAGCTTCAGGTTTCTTACCTGTAAGGTAAGGTGGAAATGCTGATGACGATACTTTCCGTGCTGGGTAGTTATGAAGACCCGTTGAAGTGAATATGTTGAAGTGCTTTGAAACGCTTAAAGCATTGTAATTTTTTAATGTTTATTTATTTTTGAGAGAGAGAGGGAGACCCAGAATCGGAAGCAGGCTCCAGGCTCTGGGCTGTCAGCACAGAGCCCAACGCAGGGCTTAAACTCGAGAACTGTGAGATCATGACCTGAGCTGAGGCCGGACCCTTAATCGACTGAGCCACCCGGGTGTCCCGAAATTTTTAAAGTATTTAATCACCAGTGAAGGGAAAATGGATACCCTTCCCTTTTCTCCTCACATTGTTGTGGTGTTGATAATATTAAAAAAAATATGTATATATATCTGAAAACAAAAAAGTTCATTAAAGTATAAAAGATAAAGGTATCCAAAATAAATATTGAGTTTACTCGGACCCAAGAGCCTGAGCAGTAGGAACAGCTAATTGACAATCAATTTTGTGCCAGGGCTGAGGGGGAGGAAGGATAGATAGGGAGCCAGGTCTCAGACTCAGAGAAACTCAGAGTTTAGTAGGCGAGAGAAGACTAAGAATGTGGCAGTAATACATAATATTAACTGCTGTGTTTCATATTCTAAGTGCTGGGGAGGTTCAAAGGAATCTGGGAAGTCTGCATAGAAGAAACACTTTTTACTTTAGCTCCATGTATAAATACATTAATTTGTTGAACAAATATTCTTGGACCCCTCCTATGGGCTGGGCACAGTTCTGGAAGTCAGAGATAAAGCAGGAAGTAGATACAATCCCTGCATGTCAAGGAGCTTACATTTTAATGAGGAAAGACAGGCGATAAACAAGGGAAAGAAATATGTGGTGTATTAGGAGGTAGCAAGTATGAATGAGTTATAAAATAAAGCAGGTATAAGGGGGATAGGGAGTGTTGGGGCAAAATGGTCTTCAATTTTAGATAGTGTGACTAGGCAGTCACTTACTGAGAAAAAGGCAATGGAACAAAGAAGTGAGGTAGAAAAAGAAGATGGCAGGCAAGAATGGTGGTATGGGCCAGGGGAAAAGAAGGAGAGGAATAGGCAATAGGATTTGCTGGCAGCTCAGGTGTGAGGTGAGAGGGAGGGAGAGGAGTCACAGATGATGCTAAAGGTTTATCATGAATACCTGGAAGAAGGGTAATCATTAACTCGAATGACATGTTGTCGGGGAAAGAGAGATGCCAGGTAGGCAGTTAGATATGTGGGTCCAAAGTTCAGTGGAAGGATTCCAGGCTGGAGGCTTGAAATTGGGAGTTTCCAGCGTATAGATGGTATTTAATGCTATGAGACTCCATGAGGTCACCAAGGCAGAGAGCTTAAGTAAAGAAGGGAAGAGATCCTAGGACATAGCCCTCTAACAGAAGTTGGGAAGAAGAGGAGGAACCAGCACCAGAGACTGATCAATAGGAATATACTGATAAGGACATTGATAATAAGGAAGCAGTAAGGAGGAGATTGTGGAGATTGTACTGTTCCAGATTGTGTTGTTCTCAATGCCAAGGGGAAGAAGCGTTTCCAGAAAGACAGAGTGACCACTTGTGTTAGGTCAAGAAAGATGAGAACTAGGGACTTATTTGCCATTGGACTTAAACTGTTGAGGTGACCTTGATAAGACCTTGATAAGACCTTGAGTGAGTGGGGTGGGGGTGGGGGTTGGAATCTTGATTGGACTGGGTTTCAGAGAAATTTGGAGAAGAGAAATTGGAGGACCTAAAAGTGGGCAGGGCTTGTAAGGAGTTATCCTGTAAAGGGAAGAGAAACAGGGCAGTTGCCAGAGAGGAGAGTGGGGACAAGGGAAGGCTCTTGAGATTGGGCGAAATCACAGCAAAGTTTGTAAGCTGGTGGGAAAGATCCCGTGAGCAAGGAAAATTCGATGAGGCAGGAGGAAGAGAAGAATTGCTGCAGCTTTGTCGCCAAGTAGGTGAGAGGGGATGGGGTCCCGAGCCCAGATAGTTCACCCCCAGGAGCAGGAGAGAGGCTGGAACATAGGAGCACAGAAGCAGGGAGGCCATCAGTGGGGGGCTGGCACCGGTGAAAGTTCCCTTTGTTGCTTCTGTTTTCTATCAAAGAATAAACATGGCCATCAGCCAAGGACAAAAGGATGGGAAAGCATTTTTTTATTTAAAAAATACAGTGGGGGGGGGTGCCTGGGTGGCTCAGTCGGTTGAGTGTCCAACTCTTGATTTTGGCTCTGGTCGTGATCCCAAGGTTGTGAGATCAGGCCCCGAGTCAGCTCTGTGCTGTGCGTGCAGCCCGCTTAAGATTCTCTCTCTCTCTCTCTCTCTCTCTCTCTCTCTCTCTCTCTCTCTCTCTCTCCCCCTCTCTCTGCTCCTCCCTTGCATGTGTGCTCTCTCTCTCTCAAAAAAAAAAAAGAAAAAAAACAAAAATTAAAGTGTAAGGGGGAAAAAAAGATACGAAACTGATAGATTTAAAAGAGACATAAAACACATATGAACTAATGTTATCAGTTAGGACCTTAGGACCTTATTTGAATTTGGATTCAAACAAACAGCAAAAACACAAAAACTAAAAACCAAGATCCTTGTGAGGCCATTGGAAATCTGGGCACTGAATGGATATTTGATGATAAAAAATTATCGCTAATTTTGGAGTTGTGATGTTAGTGAGGTTCTGTTTCATAAAAGCGTCACCTCTTGGAGATAGATGCTGAAGTGTTATAGATGAAATTATGCAATGACAGGGTTTTGCCTCAAAATAATCCAGTGGAGACATGGGGCAGGGTATGCAGATGATGTGTGGTTGGCCTGGGGTCAGTAATTGTTGAGGTTGGCTGGTGTGCACATGGAGCTTCGTTATACTTCATAATGAAAGTTAAGACGAAAGAAAAAGAATGGGGAGGGAGAAGTGGGGGTTCAAGAAGAAAGGGGAAGGTACAAATTGCCATTTGGAGGGCAGATAAGGGGGCGATCCATCTGATTATCAGATGCCCACTGGAGATTAGAGAACGTGAATCCAGTGAGGCCAGACAGCGTGGAGGTGTGTATTTCCTCGGCCACGTCCATCGCGTGGGTGTAGGCACAGAATAGGTGGAGAGCTGGATTTAACCAGAGTTGTGGGTTTAGCCAACTAAATACAAGGAATCGAGAATATCACTGGCCCATCATGTTGATAAAGTCTTGGAGGACCGGGGTGGTGTCTTTGCTTTTGTGAACTTACAGCTAATTTGACTAGCTGATTCTGCAGTCCACCCACAGGTTTTGACTAAATTTAATACTTCATTGCAAGTACTTAAGAGTTATTTATTTGTAAGTGCTAAGGAGAGGGGGGTAGATTTATTGCCAAATGGATATGGAGTTCCAGTTTGGGAAGATAAAAAATTCTTTGGTTGGCTGGTGGTGACGGTTGCTTAACGGTGTGAATGTACTTAATTCTACAAACGTACACTTAAAATGGTTAGAATGGTAAATTTTTTGTATTCTGTATTTTACCACAATCTTTTTAAAAGAGATTTTACCAGGTTGCATCTATGAGAAATAAGGTGGCAATAGAAATTTGCCTTGTGTCCAATTGCCTTGTGTCCCATGCTCCTCCCCCTTGGCCCGAAGTACAGAGCGATCTTGGTTTGAGCGTTCTTTCTGTCCCCGTGTGCTTGTGGCTGGGCAGGTATGACATTAATGCCTCTGTTGACAGTGACTTCTGTGTCATAGCCCCCTATCCATCTGTTAGCTTGTTCTGTGGAGGATGTAATTGAGGGCTGGTTGGGAATGAAAGCATCGTCTAAAATCACAGGTATTTCCCACATCCGTGATTCATCCTTTGTAGGGTGCTCCCCTTGGCTCCTCCTGTCTGTTTCCCAAGACTGTTCATTCCATCTGAAGCAGAAGTTCTCTTTCACTGGATCATTTCTTTGTAGGTCCTAGTCATGGGACTGGGGGTCCAGCTGCTATGGCTTACCTGCCTTATCTTTCTTAGGAAGAGATGTATCATAAAGCAAAATATTACTCTGGGCAGGTCATGTTATCAGTACAAATTTGTCTCTGATTATTTAAAGCCAAGACATATTGCATATGTAAACCAATTATGACCACTCTCCTTTTTTTACCCTTGGGAATAATAACAAGGATTCTGAGACAATCACAAAGAGGTGTGTGGTTTGTTCACCCTTGCGTCTTCCACATGGCCATTCACAAAGCGGTGGTTGAAATTTTGTTGTATTGCTGTGAAGTAGATTTCAGCATGGCATCAAAGAGCGTGGGCCTTGGGGACACTGACATGGTTTAGAGTTTCGGCTGTGCCACTCACCAATCGAGAACCCCTAGATGAGGCATTTAACATCACCAGGCTTCAGGTTTCTAATGTGTAGAATACTAATAATGCCTTTCTTAGAGGAATGTTTTAAGGACTAAGAGGGATGGTTGCTCTAGGAGTGAATGTTCTTAACTTTCCCTTGTCTCTGCTGCCTTTTGTTGCCAAACATAACTGCAAAAGGGTTAGAATATAGATGGCCGTGTGACCTTAGAGAGAGCACTGACACATCTCTGAGCTTCATTCACATTTCTCACGTATCTCTGTATTACTTTTCTCATCACATTGGATGATGGACTTCAGTGAGAGATTTCTGAGATCCCTTACATTGTAGACATTCTAAGACTCCTTTGACCCATCAGAACAAACTTTCTTTTATTTTGGACCTCAGGTGCACAGCCTTGGGTTAGCCGTAATCTTTGGTTCAGGACTCACACTTATCATCAGTCCTGCATGTCCTGCTGGGTTTTTTTCTCTTTTATTCCTGTTCTTTACCTCCCCTCCCCTCCCCTCCATCACCTTTTCTTCTCTCCTTCCCAACTTTCTCCCTGTCCATCCATCCGTTTATTTATCTATATAGTAAGTACCGTAAACCCATACCCACAACAAAAGATAGAACTTTCATGATTAGCAAATATCTAAGCTTCAGATTCCACTACCACCACCAACCCATCTTCTCTACCTCCCTACTACCAGAAGTAATCATGACTTAACAAATTTTTTACATTTTTAATTGTGATAAAATATTCATGACAGAACACTTGCCATCTTAACCATTTTTAAGTGTACCGCTCAGTAGTGTTAAGTACATTCCCTTTGTTGTGAAACTGATCTCCAGAACTCTGTTCGTCTTGCAAAGCTAAAACTTCATACCCATTAAACAACTACACCCTATTCCCCCCTCGTCCAGCCCTGAACAACCACCATTCCTACTTCTGTCTCCATGAATCTGACCGCACGAGGTACCTCGTCGAAGTGGGATCATTCAGTAGTTGCCCTTTTGTGACTGGCTTATTTCACTTAGCATAATGTCCTCAAAGGTTATCCATGTTGTAGCCCATGTTAGAATTTCCTCCTTTTTGTGGCTGAGTAATATTCCATTGTGTTGGTATGCCACATTTTGTGTATCCACTCATCCATCCCTGGACACGTGGATTACTTCCACGTTTTGGCTGTTGTGAATAATGCTGGGACGAATATAGACGTACAAATACCTCTTTGAGACACTGCTTCCAGTTTTTTTGGATATACACCCAGAAATGGGATTGCTGAATCATATGGTAACTCTATTTTTCGTTTTTTTAAGAACTGCCGTGCTGTTTTCTATAGCGGCTGCCCCATTTTACATTCCCACCAGCAATGTGGAAGGGTTCCAGTTTTTTCCACATCCTCACCAACACTTGCTATTTTCTGTTTTGTTTTTTGTTTTTTAATAGTAGCCATCCCAATGGGTGTGAGGTGGTATCTCATTGTAGTTTTGATTTCTATTTCCCTAATGATTCGTGAGGTTGAGCCTCTTTTCATATGCTTGTTGGCCACTTGTATATCTTTGGAGAAATGTCTACTCAAGTCTTCTTCCCATTTAAAAGAAAATTGATGTTTATTTATTTTTGAGAAAGAGAGAGACAGAGTATGAACTGCGGAGGGGCAGAGAGAAGAGGGAGATGCAGAATCCGAAGCAGGCTCCAGGCTCTGAGCTGTCAGCACAGAGCCAGATGCGGGGCTTGAATCCACAAACCGTGAGATCATGACCTGAGCCGAAGTTGGATGCTCAACCAACTGACCCACCCAGGCGCCCCCCTTTGCCCATTGTTGAGTCAGGTTGTTTGTTTTGTTGTTGAATGATAGTAATTGCTATCTTGAATCCTGTTTTTTTTCTTTTCCTCTTTGCTTACTATATAGTTTTACTGCATAGCACTCTTATTTCGCCTGCTGCATAATATTTCATTGTTTGATTCTACTGCAGTTTAATTGTCCATTTCTCCATTGATGAGCTTTTGGGCTCTTGCTAGGTTTCTGCTATGATGAATAGGGCTGCGAGGAACATTTCTGTGCATGTACAAGAGTGTCTTGTGGGTACACAGCTAGGAGTAGATTTGCTAAATCATAGTTGGTAAATGTTCAATTTTAGGAGGTAATGTAAAACGTTTCCCAAAGTGGTTGTATCCTTAGCAATGTATAAGAAATCTTCAACGTCTTTCAACACTTGATATGGTTAGACTTAGTAATTTTTGCTAATTGACTGAGTATAAACTGGTATCTCATTATGGTCTTGATTTGCATTTCCCAGATCACCAATATGTTTATTAGCCACATATATTCCAGTTTGTCTCCTGCCTTAATTCTGTTGGTTTGCTATTCTCTTATTTGCTTACAGAAGCTCTTTATATATATTCTTGATGGTAATCTTTTGTCAGGTGTGTGCATACCCAGTATCTTCGCCTGGGTCTTGTCTTTTCATGTACCTTAAAATTTTTTCCAAGTGAAGTTTATTAAGGTATAACTTACGTAGAATAAAATTCACCTGTGTTAGCTGTAGAGCCTTATGAATTTTGCAAACACGTATAGTTATGTAATAACCATCCTCATCCAGATATAGAGCCTCTCCATCATTCCAAGAAGTTCTCATGTACCCCTTTTTGGTTAATCCTCTCCCCACTGACCCCAGTCCTTATTATGTCCCTCCAGTTTGCATTTTCTTTTCTTTTTTTTTTTAACGTTTATTTATTTATTAAAAAAAATTTTTTTTAAGTTTATTTATTTTTGAAACAGAGAGAGACAGAGCATGAACGGGGGAGGGGCAGAGAGAGAGGGAGACACAGAATCGGAAGCAGGCTCCAGGCTCTGAGCTGTCAGCACAGAGCCCGATGCGGGGCTCGAACTCACAGACCGCGAGATCGTGACCTGAGCTGAAGTCGGACGCTTAACCGACTGAGCCACCCAGGTGCCCCAATGTTTATTTATTTTTGAGACAGAGACAGAGTGCAAGTGGGGGAGGGGCAGAGAGAGAGGGAGACACAGAATGTGAAACAGGCTCCAGGCTCCGAGCTGTCAGCACAGAGCCCGACGAACTCACGGACCGTGAGATCATGACCTGAGCCGAAGTCGGACACTTAACTGACCAAGCCACCCAGGCGCCCCCAGTTTGCATTTTCTAGAATATCACACAAATGAAACATACAATATGTAGCCTTTTGAGACTGACTTCTTTTACTTAACACATTGCATTTGAGATGGCTCTAACTCGCTACATGTATCAGTAGATCATGTCTGTTTATTGATAAGTACTACTCTGTTGCATTATATACCACAGTTTATTTATCCCTTCACCCGTTGACAGATATTTGGCTTGTGTCTAGTTTTTGGCAATTCTGAATAAATTTACTATAAATATCCACATGTATGTTTTTATGTAGACATATATTTTTATTTCTCTTGGATAAATACCTAAGAGTGGGATTACTTGTTCATATAGCAGCTGTGTGTTTAACTTTCTAAACAACCACCAAACTGTTTTCTAAAGTGATGTACCATTTTTTATTCCCATCAGCAATATGCAAGTTCCATTTGCTTCGCATCCTCACCAGGACTTGGTATTATGAACTTTTTTGTTTACTGAGCTCTTCTGACAGGTATAAAATGGTATCTCGTTGTGGTTTTAGTTTGCATTTCCCTGTTGACTAAAGATGATGAGTATCTCTCTGTGTGTGGATTTGCCAAAAATACATCTTCGTTGGAGGAAGTGTCTGTTTAGACCCTTTGCCTGTTTTTATTGGCTTATTTGTTTTCTAATTATTCAGTTGAGAATTCTTTGCATATTGTGTGACCAGCCCTTTATCAGATTTGTGTTTTTTAAACATTTTTTTCCAACTTGTGGTTTGTCCTTTATTCTCCTACCAGTGTCTTTCCAATGGCCGTGCAGGGCCACCTAGCCCTCCTGGTCATTTTTCCTGCTGACTCAGGGGCAGGCATAGCTGCGGAGACACACTTGAGGCTGAATTCTCCACCACCACCAGCAATCACCTGGGGGACCTTCTGAAGAGACTGATTCTCCACATTGTTTGCTGTTGTGTTTGGACTGGTCTAATTTTGCTGGATCTGTGGGTGCGAGAGCTCACATCTATCTTGAACTTTCCAGAGCAAATGCCCATCTTCCTTAGTTAGAGAACCTCTTTTGGCTTCAGAACACAGGTCCAGCTGTACTGAAATAACAGTGTCCGATTTTAGCTGGATTTTTTTGCACCTTTGGAATGTGAGATCCACTCACTGAAGCAAGTTATCAAGGAAAGTTAGCGAATCTCTTTTCTTGGAAATGTCATTGTTGAACACTCATGATGCTCAGCCCTGGGCAATTTATTTTGAGGAGAAATAACTTTTAAATACATCTGGGAAAGTGTTTTGAGTTTTTAGAAATACTGTCAAAATTCTGTAATCCATGCAAGCCCATAAGAGAATATGTTAAAAAAATTATTTCTGTCCAGTTTGTATTAATTTATGTGGTAGTAGGTTTTTCTTCCTAATTTGTTTTTGCGTTGACTAACATCAAATTTAATCTGCCAAGAGAAAGAAATGAAGTATTAAAATTGGAAAGAAAGAGATGTTATGATCGCTTATAGATGATACAATTATTTATACAGAATACAAAGAGAATCAAAAACTATTTTTTTAAGTTTATTTATTTAGTGTGTGTGTGTGTGAGAGAGAGAGAGAGAGAGCATGAGCAGGGGAGGGGCAGAGAGAGAGAGAGAGAGAGAGAGAGAGAGATCCCAAACAGGCTCCGAGCTGCCAGGGCAGAGCTTGACGTGGAGCTTGAACCCACAAACTGTGAGATCATGACCTGAGCCAAAACCAAGAGTCAGACGCTTAACTGAGCTACCAAGGCGCCCTCAACTGAAAGCTACTTTTAATTAAACTTTTTATTTTGAAACAATTATAGATTCATTGGCAGTTGTAGCAAATCATACAAATAGATCCCTCATATACTTTGCTCAGCTCCCCCCAGTAGTTTACAAAACGGTAGCACAACCTAACAGCCAGGTTACTGATAATATATGGTCAAGACCAAAACTATTTCCATCACAGCAAGGATCCCTCTTGTTGACATTTTAAAGCCACACCCATCTCCTCCCAACACAACCTACCTTCCTTAACCTGTGGCAACCACTAATCTATTCTCCATTTCAATAATTTTTGTCATTTCCAGAATGTTATATAAATGGAATCACAATATTGTGATCGGCTTCTTTCATCCAGCATGATTATCTGGAGATTTATCTAAGTTACCACACGTATCAATAATTCTTCCCTTTTTGTGGCTGTGTAGTATTCCACTGTACTATACCATAGTTTAACCATTCACCCATTGAAGGATACCTGTGTTGTTTGCATATGGGGTATTATGAATAAAACTGCTATATGCATTGCTGTACAGGTTTTTGTGTGAGCATAAATTCTTTATTTCCTGGGGATAAATGCCCGGAAGTGAACTTGCTGCGTCATCTTATAGTTACGTCTAATTTCTTAAGAAACTGCCAAACTATATTGTAACTCAGATGTACCATTTTACATTTCCACCAGCAATATATGAGGGGTCTAGTTTTTCCACACTTTACCAGTGTTTGGTGTTGCCATCATTTTTTTATTTTAGCCATTCTGATAGGTCTGTAGTGATGGCTCATTTCCCCCCTTTTCATTGTGTGCTTCATTTGCATTCCACTAGTGGCTAGTGATGTTGAACTCCTTTGCAAGTGCTTATTTGCCATCTGAGTATCTACTTCAGTGAAATGTCTCTTGGCCATGTTCCAATTGGATTGTTTGCATCTTTGCTGCTGAGTTTTGGAAGTTCTTTATATATTCTAGAACTAGTTTTTTGTCATATGTGTGATTTCTCCCACTCTTAATCCTCTTTTGCAGAGCAGAGTTTTTAATTTTGGTGAAGTCCTGATTATCGTCTTTTTTATTTTATGGATCATGCTTTTGGCATCAAACCTAAGAACTGTTTGTGTATCCCTAGATCTCAAAGATTTTCTCCTGCTTTAATTCTACAAGTTTTACAGGTTTGCATTTTACATTTAAGTCCACCATCCATTTTGAGTCCATTTTGTATAAGGACTTGGGATGAGATTCTTTTTTTTTCTTTCTTTTTTTGTCCTATGGATGTCCAGTTACTCCAGCACCATTTGTTGAAAAGGCTGTCTTTCCCTTCATTCCCCTATTGCTTTTGCATCTTTGACAAAAAGCAGTTGAGCACATTTGTGTGGGTCTACTTCTGGGTTCTCTATTTTGTTCCATTGATCCATGTGGCTGTTCCTTTAGCAGTAGTGCTGGATTTATATAATGAGTCTTTCAGTTGGGTGGATGGGTCCCTCCCATGTGTTTCTTCTTTTTCAGGATTCTGTTAGCTATTCTAGTCCCTTTGTATTTCCATATACATTTTATAACAATCTGTCTGTATCTACTAAAAATCTTGCTGGGATTTTGATAGAGATCACATGGAGCCAGTATATCAATTTGGGGAGAATTCACATATTTATCGTGTTGAGTCTTCTAATCCATGAGCATCCTGTCCTGTCTCTCTGTTGAGATTTTGATTTTTTTGGTAAGTGTAGCGTGGTTTTCTGCATACAAATATTGTACATGTTCTGTTCATTTTATACCTAAGTATTTCATTCTTTGAGGGACTGTAAATGGTATTGTATTTTTAATTTTCCTGTATGTTCATTGGTTGTATGTAGAATACAGTTGGTTTTTAAAAAAAATTTTTTTTAACGTTTATTTATTTTTGAGACAGAGAGAGACAGAGCCTGAACGGGGGAGGGTCAGAGAGAGAGGGAGACACAGAATCCGAAACAGGCTCCAGACTCTGAGTGGTCAGCACAGAGCGCGACGCGGGGCTCGAACTCACGGACCGTGAGATCATGACCTGAGCTGAAGTCGGACACTTAACCGACTGAGCCACCCAGGCGCCCCTATTTGCTAACATTTTTAAAGGATTTTTGTATCTATATTCATGAGAGGTATTATTGATCTTTAACTTTCTTTTCTTTTTTCCTGTCTTTGATTTTGGTATCAGAGTAATATAGCTTCATAAAATGAATTGGGAAGTGTTGTCTCCTACAGTATGGAAGAGATTTTCTAAAATTGGTGTTGATTCTTTTTTAAAAGTTTGTTAGAATATTTCAGTGAAGCAGTCTAAGCCGGAAAATTTCTTTTTTGGGAGTTTTTAAATTGTGAATTCAACTTCCTTAATTATTATAAAGCTGTTTAATTATCTGTTACATATTGGGAGTTGTGGTTGTTTGCATTTTCAAGGAATTGGTCCATTTCTACTGTTTTTAAATTTATTTGTGTAGAGTTGTTGATAGTGTTTGTTTATTTTCCTTTTGATGTTTGGAAGGTCTTTAATGACCTCTCCTTTTTCATTTCTGATATTGGCAATTGTGTCATCTTTTTTTTCTCTTCTTCAGTTTTGTTAGAGGTTTGTCAATTGTATTGATCTTTTCAAAGAACTAACTCATGTTAAAAAAAAAAAAAAAAGAACCAGCTCATGTCATTGATTTTCTATATTGGTTTTGCTTTCTAGTTCATTGATTTCTGTTTTTCCTTCCTTCCTTCCTTCCTTCCTTCCTTCCTTCCTTCCTTCCTTCCACTTACTTTGGGTTTATTTGGTCCTCTCTTTCTACTTTCTTGATGTGGGACCTTCCATTATTGACTTGAAACTTTTTTTCTTCTCTAATGTCTGTATTTAGTGCACAAATAAAGTCAGGATAAAAATAATGATGTGGACAATTTCAAGCTCCTCTTACAGATAAAGAGGTAATTTTCCTAGTAAGTAAAAATTCCCTCAAATTGCTAAGAATAAACCAACTGCCTGGTAGAGAAATGGGCAAAGAATAGGAACAATTAAAGAAAAGGAGGGGCACCTGGGTGGCTCAGTCGGTTAAGCGTCCAACCCTTGGCTTTGGCTTGGGTCATGATCTCACAGTTCATGGGTTTGAGCTCTGTGTTGGGCTCTGTGCTGACGGCGTGGAGCTTGCTTGGGATTCCCTCTCCCTCTCTCTCTTCCTGCCCCTCCTCACCCCCAAAATAAATAAATATTAAAAAAGTAAAAATAAAGAAAAGGAAAATACTCAACTCACTCATAATAAGAGAACCACAAAAGAGACACCAATCTCAGTGCATTAGATTGTCAAAGACCAAACAACAACCTAGTAATACGCCATATTGGAGAAGTGGGAAACAGAAACTCAAATATTGCTGGTGGGAGTGTTTGTCTCAGCCTTCATGGAGAGCAGTTTGGCCACATTTTCTTTGACCCAGAAATTCTGTATCCAAGAACTTATCCCAAAAATATTCTTGCAAGTGTGAGAAATCACATATATCCAAGGATCTGTATTGCAGCAATTTTTTGCATCCAATGATCACAAATATCCTAACTGTCTGAGAGTAAGGGATGGAGCAAATAATTAGGATATGTTCATACAATAGGATACTATGCCACTGCTAAAAGCAGTTTTACATGAGCTAATACAAAAAGATATATAAGATGTTTTCTGAGAAAAACAAGGTAGATGAAAAATATGTATCATATGTTGTAATTTTTTTTTTAATTTTTTTCAACGTTTTTTATTTATTTTTGGGACAGAGAGAGACAGAGCATGAATGGGGGAGGGGCAGAGAGAGAGAGACACACAGAATCGGAAACAGGCTTCAGGCTCCGAGCCATCAGCCCAAAGCCTGACGCGGGGCTCGAACTCACGGACCGCGAGATCGTGACCTGGCTGAAGTCAGATGCTTAACCGACTGCGCCACCCAGGCACCCCTGTAATTTTTTAAAAAAGGTATAGCTATGCGTATACCACCAGCCTCTGGAAGGATACACAAGAAACTGGTAACAGTGGATGGCCAGGGGGAGGGGCTGAGTAGAACTGGGAGGCTGGGGATTGGGGTTCGGAGGGGAATTTACTTATATATACTCATATACTTATATATATTTTATTATATACTCTTTTGTATCTTATGAGTTTCATATCATGTGAAGGGATTACATATTCAAAAAAAAAAGTAAAATAATTTTTTAAATGCTTAGCTTAGGGACGTCTGGGTGGCTCATTTGGTTAAGCATCCTACTCTCGGTTTCAGCTCAGGTCATGATCAGAAATAGTGACAGAGACAGAATAAGTCTTTATTCCCTGTGCACAGACTAAATATCCAGGGGGAGAAGGGGCATGAACCAAGACTCAGGAAAATTTCGATTTTATATGTCTTCAGAAATACACACTTACACAATTATAGGATTCTAAGGCAAGAAAGTGTTGGAGATTCCCCAGACCCACTTTTATTTTGTGACTGAGGGCAGGACAATCTGAGAATAAACATTTGTTAAGAAGAAATCTGTAAACACTCCCCAGGCAGACATTAAGGTAGGAATGCCAGGAGATAACAGTTTGGGAGCTGGCAGACATTCCTTCTGTCATCAGTTGGACATACTCTGCCTTCTCCTTGTCGCTGGGGAACACATTCCACTGCCCACCGTGGCCCCCCTGTAATGCAGGCCTCATTCAGATGAACCCAGAAGGTGTCTGGCCTTCTGGAATCTGGAGGCAGTGCCCAGCAACCTGGGAGTGGTCCCCACCCATCTGTGACTGAGAGCCACTCTTGCAGCCTGTTGGACATCAAGTGTCTTTGTTGATCATGGTTCCTCCCCAGAGCATCAGGTGTCCGTCCTGGAAACTTCCTACCCCTGGGTCAGGTGGAGGGTCTTCATCATGGATTCCAAGGCTCCCTTCTCACTTAACCCTGAAGTCCTGTGAGCAATGATGATAAATAAAAACATTGGTGGTGATTATAACCTCCTCATCTTTAAGGTTATCTGTCTGTCTGTCTTTATATCTGTCTATCTCTCTTTAAATCACAGCTCTCATTCGATACTCACAGCAATGTGATACTCATAAGGCCAATGTGATCCCTAATTTTCAAATAACAGTAAAATATTTGTACAAGGATTTGGTTCTCAAGTGCTTTCCTATACATTATCTCATAGCAGCCCTCCCAGTGCCCTCATGCAGGCAAGGGAAGTTTTATTAACCCAGATATACAAATGGGGATATTAAAGAGGCAGGTGTGGGATAGTGGGCCTTTGGGATACGAACATGTCGGTTTGAATACTGACTCAATGGGCTTATTACACCTATTTCCTCCAGTGTAAAATGGGGATAATAATATTTGCATCCTTTGTCATCAGACTGGATTGTTGTTAGGATTAAATGACTATAGTTCCAAAGGATTTCAAGAATTAGCATTCGAATGGTTTCTTGTTTCTCAATCTAACATTTAAAATTTATTTTTATTTTGGGGTGCCTGGGTGGCTTAGTCAGTTAAGCTTCTGACTTCAGCCTCAGGTCATGACCTCACAGTTCATGGGATCTAGCCCCACATGGGACTCTGTGCTGACAGCTCAAAGCCTGGAGCCTGTTTCAGATTCTGTGTCTCCCTCTCTCTCTGCCCCTCCCCCCGACTTGCACTCTGTTTCTCTCTCTCTATCTCAAAAACAAATAAAAACATTTTTTAAAAAATTAACAAAAATTGTTTTTTTTTTTGAAAATGTTTTGCAAAGGAGGAGAGAGATTAATATAACGAACCTGATGTACTCACCATTATCTGCAACAGTCACCAGTACAAGGCCAGTCTTGTCTCAGCTATACCTCTATCCACCCTTTCTTCTTTTGCTTTATTGACCTGTTTTCAAAATAATGAAGTATTTCCCTAACATCCTCAAGATGGGTTGTGTGGAGTTTTAAAAGTTATTCTTAGGGATTCATAACATATTTGTTATGTTTCAATCTATTGCAGATATGATCCTTACTGCTATACAGCTTGACCAAGGAAACCTTATTCTGGTTGACTTTTGAGTCCTTTTGGCATGATTCTTGTAGTCTGTGACACTGCATTTGCTTTTTTTGGTTTGACGAGATGTTCTAGACTCATCTTGTACGTTTACTGCCTCAGATGTTTCTTCAAAGAAGCCTGATTTCTTTGTGGGGGGATAGTATTTAGAGTTCCTAAACAGATCACCAGGGGTGCTCAATCTTACTGGGATGATCCTTGTTTCTAGGTATTACAGTGAACAAGGCTAGGGAGTATGTGGTGTGTGTGTGTGTGTGTGTGTGTGTGTGTGTGTGTACACATATGTACAGATAAAACATATGAAGTTCATATTGATACTCCAGTTCACAGTCAGGGCTGCAGACTTTTCACTTGATCTCTCAATCTTACATCTGTATCACCTTTCAAGAAGAAAACCTTTTTTCTCAGCAATATCAGTATCAGTATATTGCAATATCAATATATCAGTATATTGCTGAGAAATCAGTATTCATTTGACCTATCCCACGATATATTACAAAAGTCTCAGAGTAACAGTAACATCAGTAATATGATTATTGAAAACAGTTTAGGGTTGGGATGGCACAGGAAAGAAGCAGTTCTTTTTATTCTTAGCCGTGTCTTTCCAAGGATATAGAGTCAAATTACTGTGTTTTAGTTTCTGTGTGTGTAGGGCCAACCAACTGGACACATAAACTCATTTGTGGATTTTATTTTAATTTCAGGCATTTCTTTTAGAAACAGTAATTGTGCTTTTGTAAGTGTGTCAGGTATTTACGTGTTCCAAAGTAAATCCACAAAATAAGGTCTATTCAAAGCCCAGTTTCTGTCCCTGCCCTGTCCACTTCAATCCCTCGCCCCTACCCGGTAGGTCTTTTAATTTTTATTTTATGCTTTATCCTTTTATTATCTTTTTATTTTATTTTATTTTTTTAAATTTTTTTTTCAACGTTTATTTATTTTTGGGACAGAGAGAGACAGAGCATGAACGGGGGAGGGGCAGAGAGAGAGGGAGACACAGAATCGGAAACAGGCTCCAGGGTCTGAGCCATCAGCCCAGAGCCTGACGCGGGGCTCGAACTCACGGACCGCGAGATCGTGACCTGGCTGTAGTCGGACGCTTAACCGACTGCGCCACCCAGGCGCCCCTATTATCTTTTTTAAAAAATAAGTGAATACATATTTACCTGTGCATTCCTGCCCCTTTCTTGAATAAATTATACCATATTAAGCACACTTTTTCCTATCATGTTTTTCTTCACTTACTAGTAGAGATCACAACATAGGTATACAGAATATATTTCAAATGGATTTCTAGAACTGGGATTGCAGGCCAAAGATTGACTAAGTGCCTGTGTAGTCTGATAGATGTTGCCACATTCCCTTCTACAGAGGTGGATTTTATCATTTCCTGCAGACACCTTTTAATGTTAAAGGAAGTGATTAAGTGAGATGTGTCATCTGCACCCGAGAAAGGTTAAATGGTTGCCCAGAGGGACTGGCACTGGGCTTGAACTTGCAAATTCTAACTAATGGCCTGGTGGTCTGACTCACTCTACAGTACCTTCTCCCCACTTTACAGATGAAGAAAATGAGACACATGCAGGGAAATGATCTACCCTAAATGTCATAACAAACTAGAACTTCAAATTCATGTCCCCTGACCCTAAAATTAGCTCTCACTTCTATATGCTATAGATTTATTTATGGTGAGCTCAGTTTGGTTACCTGTAGGTGGGGAAGAAAAACATAATAGTTCTCCTAAGTTAAGACAATTAATGAGATAATTATGGTAAATTCCCCCATAGGTACAAGAGAAATTCTCCAAGATACAGCTTACCTCCTTTAGGTGATGGGGAATCCGCAATTAGATCTCGATGTCAGGGCACTCACTAATAACGATCTTAGGAATGAGAGAGACCACCAAAGTCTGACACGTTTAGGCACCTTGCAGAATCGCTGTCATTTCTTGCACAGCACCTTGAATCTCTTTAAACAAAGATGTCATTGTGCTATGGAAAACTTTCCAAATGGTTGTGGACAAAGATGTAATTTCCCAGTGAGTGAACAAGCTGCAAACCACAAAGCCTTTTCTCTTTCTTTCCTAGAGTGACCCTGGGGCTCTTCTTTGTGCTTGCTTTGTGACAGGTTGGTTGACTTATGTGCAATTTGGGACCCTGGAGTTTTCCTTCCTGCTGTGGGCTGGAAGAGAGCCTCTGGTTTTGCAAGAAGGAGGCTGAATGAGGCAGAGACGGTGAGTGTGTGAGCCCTCGGGCTGGTGCACAAGACTGAGAGGTGGGGGTGGGGGGAGATTCTTGCCTCCTGCCCCTTCTCTCTGATGAGCCAAGGTTCTTTGGCCCCCAGAGTCTTGTGAAAGGACATACCCTTCCTTCTCCCTCGAGTCGGCCACAGAGCCAGATCTCCAGGCTCTCCTTTGCAAGGAGGCTGGCACTGGGGAAGCAGTTACTCCTTTTGTCCAGCAGATGCAGTCAGCGACATTAGTCTTGTCATTGTCCCAACTGTCCACCTGAATTGAAAGATTGGGAAACAGCTTTGTGACCCCCAACCCTCCCCCCCCTAGCCTGGCCTCTACAACCTGGGAGCCTCCTGAATGACAGTTTCAGCATATGGGGGGCAGTCTGGGAACCCCTCCTCTGGGCGGGGAATTGGGCCCTGGCAGATGGACAGCTGTCCACGGCGCAGTAAGCCAACCCGAGGCCGACATCACTGACACAGACCCTGTATGCACGGCCTGCATTGTTCCATTCTCGGCTAGATTTTCCTGCTGCCCCACGGCTCCTGTTTTAGTCTCAGGCTGGCTGGGGTGGCAGGGGAAGAAATGCGGGAAGAGAGGGCTACAGTTTTAACCCAGGAGTTATTGGTGACAGATCACAAGCTAGCAACCCAGAGGTCTGAACAGGGAAAGGTTTCCTCATTCTTGGCTTTGGGCACCTCTGCCTCATGGCATTTTGTCTTTCTCCAGCCCTCTTTCCAGACGTCTTCTGTTCTCCCAGGAGTTGGAGATGGGGCTAGAGCAGAGCGGGGAGGGGAATGCAGGGAGGGGGTCAAAAGGTGGGAGCAGAGCATTGCTGACATGGATTCCAGATCTGGACACAATCCAGCTCCACTTGCTCGGTGACTTTAGGAACGTTTCTAACTGCTCTAGGCCTGAGTTTATACGATGGGGACGGTAATGAACGTCTTGTAAAGATTAAGTGTATAAAGAGCCCTGCGCAATGCCTGGCATGTAACAGGTGTTCAGTAAATGAAAGTTACTATTATTTATCCTATCAACAGAGCTCAGATATGCTTGTCTTATCAAAGTAGTTTCTGTGTGGGCCTTTCGGGGGCCACAACTGGCTTCCGACACTGTCAGGTTTCAGGGACCGCTTGGGAATTCCAAATGACCGCGGGGCTTTTCAATGGATCATTGTTACTAAGTATCGAACTTGAATGTACTGCTTGACACTGGGGGTGGGGGAGGTGCCATTCTTTTGTTTTACTGTATTTGGAGGACCCTGATTGCAAAAGTGGTATATACCAAGCTATTTTCATGAGCATGTAAAGATAGGTAACACAGCATGGGAACAGACCCCCGGGTTTGCGACAGAACCCGGAGGTCGTCTGTTGTGTTACCGTGCCCCCTCTCTGCATGCACTCTCCCCCCTGTGCCCCCCAAAGCCCGTCACCACCCTCCCTGGGCACCGTAGGTGGCACCCCCAGACCCCCGCCTGAGGAGCCCCTCCCTTGTCAGGTGATAGCAACTTCACAGCGCGACAGCACATCTGGCTAGCAGCCCCAGTCTCGCCCTGAGGCGTGCTGCCTGATGCCGAGCAAACCTGTGCTAGCTCGCACGTCGGAACACTTCCAATCTGATCAGCAATCCCTAACACTGGTTCCAAGCTTTCTTTTTATAGTGTGTCCGTTTCATTATGCCATTCAACTTTCATGACAAGTCAGTGGTGCGAGCAAGGCTGGTGTCCTCATGCCATTTGGTCGATGAGTAAACTGGGGCTCAAGAAGTTATTTCTCCAGGGTCCACAAAATTTATTAGCAGCCGAGCCCATTCTAGAATTTAGTTGCCCAGAATTACGGGCTGTTTCTGGCCGTGACACCGCACTGTGCCTCCAGGCAGAGGCACCTGCACAGCACGAGGGGTCACAGGGCCAAAGGACTTTCAGCCGCATAGAGAAACCTTAAAAAAAAAGAAAAGAAAAGAGTGCAGAGAATACATGCGAGCAGGCACATATGGCTGTTGAGGGAACAATAAGTTCTGAGAACAGGAGAGCTGGTCCAGCTTTTTTAGAGGGTGACGATAATCGTCATTATAATAATCAGCGCTCTGAGTACTCCCCATATGCACCGGGCACTGTGCTGTGTACTTGACGTGCATTTTCCATTTTATCCTCACAACAAACCTACGAAATAGGGCCTATTATTATTCACATTTTATCAGTGACAGAAATACAGGAAGTTTAAGGCCTGTACCCAAAGCTGCACGTCTAAGAAAGTGCCAGCACTTTGAATTTGAATCTGGGCAGTCCAGCCGTGGGACCCACACAGCTGGGTTTGGGGTGGCCTGTTCCAAGTGTTCCCGGAAACTCTGGGTAGCCTCTTCTCAGTCCGCCTCCAGCCAGGTTCCAGGTGGGAATATGTTTGCGGAAGCCTCATGGGGCAAGTCCTCTGTTTCTGGGTCTTCCTTCCCTCTGGCTCTTCCCCTTTTGTTCTGAGGCCACTGCCATCTGGAGCTGCCCCAGGCATCTGCTGTCAGCACACTCCTCCCTCCCCACGTGAGGCACCTTCCCCACTCAGACTCTTAGCTCCCCTCCCTCCTCTCCCCCACCCCGCGCTCCACCTCCGGGTCCCCACCAGGCGCTCAGAACGGACACCTGCCCTCTGACGCAAGACAGAGAAACCCCTCGGTTCTCCAGGCCTTCAGTTTCCCAGATGGATCCATTCGGTTAATTGCACTCACACCCCTAAGCCTTTCTGCCCGAGCCTCCTCTCTCCAGACACACGGTAACAGGCCACCTCGGGCAGCATGGGCTCAGGACACCATGTGGGGTGATCGAGAGGGGCCATGGGTCTTCGTTAGGAACTGTTTTGCCCCAAGACCAATCCCAGGCCCCTGAGGCAGTGCCCATGCTTAGCCCCCTTCTCCTGGGGGCGCTGAGATCTACAGGCTAGGTGTGGAGACGTGGTAGCAGCAGTGAGGTAGGTCAAAGCTATTCCCCTAATAGCTGTCTACACCATTTCTGCCGAAACGATGCGTTCTCTTCTCCATTCCTCAGCCTTTTCTGCTGCCCCGCTAAACCCACCTTTTCAGCAGAAGCTGGGCTGTTGAGTTGGAGACACCAAGTCGCTTCTGAGTTTCTATTTCTAATAAGAGGACCACATCTGTAGCAAAGGGAGCCCCTTCTACGTGCTGATGCACGCGCTTCTCAGGGCACAAGACACAAAGCTTTCCCCTGCACCGCTGGAGCCGATCTTTGGTGTAAGCATTGTAGCTGCCAGCACTTTGCACCAGACTCGCAGACACGTGGTGCATCTTCCAACGCAGGCAACAACCTTCCCTTGTCTGTGCCACCTCCCTCCTCCAGGCTCCTGCATTTTCACACCCCCGGCCTGCAGGAGCCTGCCGGGGTGGCAGTTGGATCCGGACTGATGTCTGTCTGGGATGTAAATGGAGGGGGCTGGAGGGAGACAGGGGGGACAGATGCCACTCCCTCCTGCTGTCTTAGCCCTTTCCTCCCTGTGCCCCTTTAGCAGCCCAACAGGAATTTTTAAAACGCAGCTGGGTGTGCGCTGTCCTTGGAATCTCAGCTGCTACACCCATATGGATAGCGGGTTGGAAGTTACCTCCGCAGAACTGACATGGCTCCCTCTCTGGGGCTGACTCTAGCCAGGTGCAATTGCCACCATTGGCCATGGGGCATTGGTGGATGAAGCTGGTATGAATAAGGGGTAGGAAGGGCTTGGGATCAGGAGACCCCAGCAGAGGCAGGAAAGAAAGGGGCCCACCGCTGCTCTGGCTAGTCTGGGATCTTGCAGGAGCCTCCTTTGCCCTCTGGTCTGAAGCAGACAACTACTGGGCACATCACCATGTGTTAGCTTTAAGACTGATATTAACTCCTTGGCCACAGAGCCAAGGCTAGTTGCACAGGCATTGTTGTGCCTTTCATACATCTACAAAGTAGACTTCTGTATTCCAAAGCCCAGCCTGCCCAAAGCTATGTAGCGATGCAATACACCGGCCATAACTTGGAAAAAAGGGAGAAAGGACCAGTGACTTTTGAATGCTGGGTTTGTGCCAGGCCTTGGTTTAGATGCTATACATATAACTTAGCCCGTTAACTGATTTAAAATGAATTAACTCACAACAGTTCATTGAATTAATAATCACTGAGGGGAGCCTGGGTGGCTCAGTCGGTTGAGCGTCTGACCTTGGCTCACTTCCTGATCTCGTGGTTCGTGGGTTTGAGCCCTGTGTCAGGCTCTGAGCTATCAGCACTGAGCCTGCTGCAGATTCTCTGTCTCCCTCTCTCCGTCCCTCCCCTGCTCTCACTCTGTCTCTCTCTCTCTCTCAACAATAACCAAACATTAAAAAAATTAAAAAAAATAATCATGGAAACAACCTTTTATGAAGTGTATTCATCCCACTCTTAAAGACAAGAAAACTTAGGCTCTAAGAGAGAGTAAACACATTGCTGAAGACCATGCAGCAGAGGGCACCTGGGTGGCTAAGTCTAAAGTGAAGAGTCCGCCTCTGGATTTTGGCTCGGGTCATGATCTCACAGATCGCGGGATCAAGCCCCACGTTAGGCTTCTGTGCTTACAGCAAGGAGCCTGCTTGGGATTCTCTCTCTCCCTCTCTCTCTGCCCCTTCCCTGCTTGTGCGCGCTCTCTCTGTCTCTCTGTCTCTCTCAAAATAAATAAATAAAAAAGATCACGCAGCCTGTGGACAGCCGAGGTGGCACTGAAGCCCAGGTGTGTGGCTCCAAGTTCATGCCCTTTCCATGTGCCAGAGGAATTCTCTTGAAGCCCCATCTCTGAATTCATGTCTAGTGAGTTTTCCCTGGTCTGCATGGTTTCCGAGCTAGTTCATTGTTCACCTCTATTGATTAAGCCCAGCCCTCTTCTGTTTTGAGCTGGAGCTTATTCCTGTGAAGGATGCAGGAAAGACCTAGAAGCCACCGCCCTCGCCCTCAGAAAGCTCACAGTCTGATTAAGGGACTGAAGGTCCTCCCTCTTTCCTGCACCCCAAACAAGCTTCTCCTATAATCTTATCCCTCTTTTCTTCCTGCTTGAGTTCAGTCTGTGGTTTTCAAATGGCTTCAGAACCTTGGTCTGTTGAAACCAGGCTTAGAATCCCACAAATAGAGGGCGGGGTAAGCAGCTTAACATGACTGACGTTGGGAGCAGATGGGTCCAGATGGTAGGTCCTCGTGTGGACAGTGGCCTGGGCTTCAAATGGAACACCCCACTCAAGGAGCCTGGGAGCCCACTGCTCAGAGCCTGGGGTAGGAAGCTACATTTGAAAGGAAGATGGCTGAGGTTTTGCACAGCTGTCTTCCCTTAGGAAAGCTTCTGAAAGGGATGGGGTTTCCTACCTGTTCTCTCCGCGACATTCCCTCTGTACAGCATTTTGCAATTTTCTATGGAGTTAGGAACAAAACTGTGACTCCCGAAGGTGGCATACAAAAACTTAGCCCTCCGTCTTTTGTTTGAAATCAATATCCATGATGTTAAAATCCTCAATCCCCAAGCCGAATTCTTCCTTAAACTTTTCAACTGACAAATGTTACAGTTTTCTTCATAAACCTCGTAAATTTTGACAAACGTGTTTGATCCCATTAAGAAACTTAGTTCCTTAAATCCCTTTGAACATTTGAAACTGTGTCTGTCACTTTTATCATTAACTTTCCTTTTTGAAATATCACAGTTTTGTAACAAGAGCCTTCCCAGTCCTTATGTGATTCTTTTTTCTTTATTTTTTAAAGTATTTTATTTTCTTCTTTTAATGTTTATTTATTTTTGAGAGAGAGAGAGAGAGAGAGAGAGAGAGAGAGAGAGAGAAGGAGGGGATCCGTGTTAGATCCACAGGATCCAAAGCAGGCTCTGTGCTGACAGCAGAGAGTCTGATGCAGGGCTTGAACTCACCAACCGTGAGATCACGGCCTGAGTCAAAGTCGGTGCTCAACCGACTGAGCCACCCAGGTACCCCTGTAATTCTTTTCTCTCACTGATAGTTTAAATAACAGCTCTATTGAGATATATTTCCCATACCATACAATTTGCCTATTTAAAGTATACAGCTCAATGATTTGTAATATATTCACAGAGTTGAGCACTCATCACCAAAATTAGCTTTAGAACATTTTCATTGCCTTTGCCCTCCAACCCCCACAAAACCCCTACCCATTAGGGATCCCTCCCCCTCCCTCCACTCTGGTCCTTCTCTAGCCCTGGACGATACTAATCTACTTTCTGCCTCTATGGATATACCGACTCTGGACTTTTTATATTCATGGGATTATACAATGTGTAGTCTTCTGCGACTGGCATCTTTCACTCATTATGATGTCCTCGAGGTGCGTCCATATTGCAACATGCCTCGGTGCCTCGTTCCTTTTTATGGCTGAACAATACCGCGTTGTATGGATGTGCCACATTTTATGTAGCCACCCATTGGGTGAGGGACATTTGAATCATTCCACTTTCTGGCCGTTATCAGTTATGCTACTGTGAACGTTCCTGTACAGATTTCATGTGGATGTGTGTCTTCAGTACTCTCTGGTCCATACCCAGGAGTGGCGTTACTGGGTCACATGACAACTCTGTGACTCACCTCTGTGACCCTGGGTCTTGTCATACTAAATGCAAGCCTCCTTCTCTGACCTTTTACCTTCAGTGTTCATCTTTTCTCCCTCCTGGGTCCCTCCTTCTTACCTTACCCAAATCTTGGGCCCCACCGTTGGAGACCTGTCACAGAGGATTATGATCACTTCCCCTCCAGCCTTGCACTGAGCCACTTTCCTTTAATGGCAGGCCCCAGGGAGGCAGCTGCTGCCATCCTGGATGTCTTCCCTACCCACTCGGAGAGGGGGTGGGAGCCTCCCCATCCTCTCTCTCCAGCTGTGAAGAAAGATGTGCGTCTAATTGCTGTGAAACTTTCTCCCTGAGGGTAAAAAGACAGGGAGCCAGACAGTGAGAAGCTAGGATGCTGAGTGGTAGGGAGGTGGGGGCTCCTTCCTCCTTCCTGGAGGTGCCAGGATTCCTCTCCAAGGGGGTCCTCCGAGGCCATCTTTCCTGGTGTCAGTTTGGTTTATGCTGACGGCTCTGAGGTGGAGGCAGTCCGCACACCCTACGTGTTAACTTCTGTTTCCTTTATAGGTAGTCTTTATGCAGAAGGAGACTGGTCAGAGCTCAGTTAACCACACACAGGGCCAGTGAGTGGAGCCTGAATCATAGGAAGTCACAAACAGCCACAAACCTTATTCAAGCCGGCATGTGAGGTCTAACAGCCCTCAGCTACGCTGGCGACGCTGGAGGGACTGTTCCATTCCATGCGTGTTTCCTAGTCCTGCCTCTCAGAGGACGAACCAAGAAGCGATAACAATAAGGGGGAGAAAACGCACAGCCCCCGAGAACTTCAGACAGCTGGCTGGATTATAGTACTGGCAGGTTCTTCCCGGTGTGACCAGCAACCGCTGGCCCATATGGGAGCTGTCAGCAGGGCTGGGCCCTGGACCAGGCCACCTGTATACTTTGGGCTCCCTTGCCAGGCCAGGCTGAGATGTGCCAGGCTCCAGTTGGCCTGGAGTCAAAGAGCTGAGACGATACAGCAACCCCTCTTCCTCCGAGTGTCAGGCTCTATGTGCGAGGATGTTCACTGTGGCATTGTTGTGATGGGAAAACAAAAATAAGGAAGAGCAACCTAGAAAAGTCTTTTACGAGTAGATGGTCAAAGGCTATGGGGTGGACGCTCACGGTGCAGTTACGAAAGAGAACACCGCAGGTCTCCGTGTCCAAACCCCATGGTGTTAGTGACCCAGCCACTTATGTCATGACAGGCAGATGTCAGCCCCTCCCCACCCTGGAAGGAGCTACACTCTCTTGGTGGGTGCAGCTTCTCTGGGGGCCCCGGCCTGCCCGGAGGCGTATGAGTACCAGGGTGCCCTGTTAGTGCTGTGTGCCCCTACGGAGCCTGGTGCGAAGACTGGGTATTCAGCAGACATTCACGGTGGTCACCTTGAGGGAAAGGCCTCTTCCCCCTTTCTTCTCTCCCATTCCCTCCCTCCCTCCCTCGCTCCCGATTTAATAAATAGCCAAGTGGTTCAGGTTTCAATCTACAGATCAGTTCTGGGTGTTGAGCAGGAAACAGCTGTTTTCATCCAAATCCCCAGCCTTAAACCCAAGTGTCGCCCTCGGCCCCCTCCCCAGGCAGGAATCAAGGGCCACCTGATACTGCTGTTCCCCCCACCCCCCATCCCCCCTGAGCCCTGTGGCCTCTGTGAACTTAGCTGAGGCAGGGAGAGGAGGGGCCGGGTCTGCTGGGCGCCCCTGTCACCGTCACCAAGTGGATCACTATCAACGGTTAAACACACAGCCCCTCACTCCTCCCAGATCTCTCCCCCTGACAATGAAAGGGAGCCAAGGCTGAGACAGCCACCGAGCAGATGGAGACCACCCCCCTCCAACCCTGGGAAGGGAGGTGGAAGAAGGGGGGAGTCGAATCCCATATACTAGGCTTTCTTGGCTATTGGAAAATCCCACAAGACAACTGGTTCAACCCCACACGGCTGCGGCTGCGAGGAAACTGGGTCTCTCTCCCCCTGGGCGTGGGGAGAGGCCAGCATCTAGAAGCAGGCTGGTGAGTGCTTTCTTAGGCTGTCAAGCCCCGGTGCCCCAGAGGGTTCAGTGTAGTTACAGACAGCCCTTCAGAGCGGGAGGTGGGAGGATTGTGTGGGCAGATGCTTTCTTCTAGATGCTGAGACATGCGGTCATTCCGTGGGGGTGAGGAGGGGGTAGTGGGGAGATGCAGTTGTTTGGCAGGTGCTCCCAGAAGCGGCAGCCAGGGAGCTCCTCCCTGCTGCTTCCCCTTCAACTCTTGTCTTCCTCCAGAGATCCCTCTGTCTCTCTCCTACTTGCTTGGCGCTCTGGCTCTTTGGGACAGGCTGATGATCGTCAGCAGGGGGCATTTCCAGTTTCCTAGGAAACCCACCCCCTGGCCTTTAGATGCCTGTGAGCGGAGGGAGCGGAGCAGGCTCGGGTCACCATCTGTTGAATCGTTTATTCCTTGGCAGGAGAGAGATGGAAGGGAGGTGGCGGTGGGGATCAGAGGGCAGGCGGGGGGGGGGGGGGGACGGCGAGGAGGGTCCCCTGTAGCACCCACAGCAGTCCCTCCGCTGCAGGTGGACCTCAGAACCCTGGGCAGCTGTGCTGACGCCCTCAGGGCTGAGGGGGCAGCTAGGCTGGGAGTGGAAGGGACAGCAGTTCTGCGACTAGTGCCTGGCACAGCTGAGCCCCTAGATTCTGAGGGCCTGTCTGTGGGGTAGAGAAAACAGCGTAGCCCTGACAGATCGGACAGAAAGCTCTGAGAACGGGGAGGGGGAAGATTTCAGAAAAAAGGAGATGGGAGTGTGGGCTGAGAGGATGCTGGTGAGATGCCCTTCTTGGGTTACTGTGGTTATTTTCATTATCGGACTTGTATCTTAACAATGGTTTCATCCCGTGTGATATTCGCCAAGGATTTGTCATATGTGGATTTGCCGGTGGGATAACTATCTCCCAGTAATAGGAAGTATCTAGTCAGCTACTCATCCCACACATGTTTTTTGTACTGTCTTACTATGGAGGGAGGTAAGACATGGGCTCTGAGCTCAAGAAGCTGAGAGTTCGGGGGCACCTGGGTGGCTCAGTCAGTTAAGCGTCCGACTTCGGCTCAGGTCATGGATCTCGCGGTCCGTGAGTTCGAGCCCCGTGTCGGGATCCGTGCTGACGGCTCGGAGCCTGGAGCCTGTTTCCGATTCTGTGTCTCCCTGTCTCTCTGCCCCTCCCCCACTCGTGCTCTGTCTCTGTCTCAAAAATAAATAAAAACATTTAAAAACAAAAAAAAAAGAAGCTGAGGGTTCGATGCAGGAGACAGACACGGGAATCCCGTGGGCAGGAAGAAATGACTGCTGGAACAGAGTTTGGTGGCGCATTGGGAAACACAAGGGAAATGCAGCCTATTTTCAGGGCGAAAGCAGGGCTGGTGTCAGGGAGGGGTTGCCGCTCGGGGCCTTGGTAAAGAAGGGGACCTGCACTGGAGAGAAGTGAGGGAGTAGCATTCTGGCCTGGGTGAAGTGGGAGCAAAGGTCAAGGTCGCCGAAGGTGCCTGTTTGGCTGGAGCAGAGGCTGCGATTAGCGTGAGAGCTGCCCAAGGAGCGCAGATTGTGTCTCTTAGGCCGGCTCCTCGACCAGTTTTCCTGCCGCGAACAGACAGGATAGAGGGTGAGCATGGGCAGGATGCTGGCTCTTTGTTCTTCAAGTAAGAAGGCGGTAGGTGAGCAGGAATGTGGTTATTATCATAGTGATAACCCGAGACACTGGTTTATATTTATGTACAAGTCAGCTGTGACTGTTACGCGTTTGTATGGGGAGCAAATGAGCTGAGAAATACCTTAGCTCTGAGTCTGGAGTCCCAGCTAAGAAGGGCTGCCTACCTGTCTGCGTGAGCCCTCCGGCCCAGTGTGGGACACCTCTGAGCTCTTTCGGGCCCCACACGCCTGGCCCTGCCCCACTCCTTACTTCGATGTGCCTTTATTTCCTCTTGTGTTTCAGCTCCTCTCTCCGACTGCTGAAGAGGTTGCTTCCGGACAGCTATAGTTAATAAGCCTGCTACCTTTTTTTTTTTTTTTTTTAATCTGATGCACAATGGTGGAGTTTTACGTAGGCTCTGTTGGGCTTTTATTATCTCTGCTCCCTCACAACATCCTGTGGCAGTGATGTTTGAATGTGTTCCTTAGCTGGTGTGGGTAGTATTGTTCTCGTCATTTTATTATTTATTCCAGGCACTAATTGCTAGCATGTGGCCTCATAGCACTCATCTGTCGGTACGTCCCAAGGCATTAATCAGGAGCCCAGCCTCCAAGTACCTGCAGGACTGCTCTGTTCATGGCTCGGAGGCATCCAACTGAACATATTCGGTTCCGAGCTCATGTTCTCCTTGTGCCCGACCACGAACAGATTCATTCCCTGTTCTGTATTTCTGATACCGATCCTTAGCATTATCCTAATCCAGTTTCCCGACCTAGAAACCTTCATGCCGTCCTTCTTCTCACCACCCACTACCGGTCAGTCATCAGCTCCTGGTGACCCTAACTCAGAAAATATCCTCAAATCTCAGTGGTCCTTGGCCACTATGAAGCCATCCGCCCGTTGCACGCACACTCTCTCACACTGGGTGCAGAGGCATCTGGAATCTGGGAGAAGATGAGTGGAGTGGCAGGCAAAGGAGGTGTGGTCTGAGGAACCTCACCCTGGGGAGGAACCTTGGGTCCCAGAGGCGACGGATGCTATAGGGCAGAGAGTGGCCTGGGACTGAGCCCAGACCAGCCCCCCGATGGGCAGGTCACAGGCCCTCTCTCGGACCTGAGTTTACCCAATATTCAAAGAAAAGTCTTGCGTGGGTCGGAGTCAGCTTGAGGTCACCAGGAAGGAACACGATAAGCATAGTGAGAGCAGCTTAATTGGTGTCTCACGTTCCTATGCTTTATCCGTCTGCTTTTCCAACCACAACCACTGGAAGCAGCCAAAGCAGGAACATCTATTTCCATTGTTGAAATTTTTTTTTAAAAGCTCGGAAAACAAGTAATTTATTAAAAAAAAAAGTAAGTGGCAGGATGGAGGACTTTACTTGGGTCTTCTACTCCGTAAATATTCCCTTCCAGGCATACACCGGACGCAAGAATGATCAGGGCATGGGCTAAGCCTCAAAAATGCCACAAAGAGGAGAGACGAGTTAAGCTAGTGGTGAGCAAACTGCGACCCCCACCCCCCCCCCGGCCAATTCCAGCCCGCTGCCTGTTTTTGTAAATAAAGTTTTATTGGAACATAGCTATGCCCATTCGCTCACTTATTGGCCATGGTGGCTCTCTCACTACAATAGAAAAGTTCAGCAGTTGTGACAGAGGCTGTATGTCTCATAAAGCTGAAAATACCTACGATCTGGACCTTTACAGAGAAAGTCTCCGACCCTTAATTTAAAGTTTTACCGGTGTGCTAAGTGCCCCAGAGAGACAGGTGCAAGGGGGAGTAGAAATGGAGGCAAGCAGTGGGGCGGGGGTGGGGGTGGGGGAGCACAAGGAATTATTCACGAAGCAGAAGACGCCTGAGTGGTGCGATGTTGCAGACTGGATAGAAAATTAATCACGTGACAAGGAGGGAAGGCCTTTCCAGCCACCGAGGATGGCACATGTAAAATGTGGAGATTGTAAATGGTGTGTCAGTTACGGGGCATTTAGCATTTGGATGGGGTCTGAGAGTCCTGCAGGAGTCTGATCTCCTGGAGCCTTGCTGCACGCAGGAGTTTGGGTCTGACCCTATAGATGGATGGGGCGATATGGAAGGGTTTTCAGCCGAGCACTGACAGCCTCAGACAGGGGTTTAGAAAAATGACTGTAATAGCAACATGGAGAATGACCTGGAAAGATACCAGCTGGGGGGGGGTTACTGCAGTAGTCCACGAGACATGACATAGATCAAAGGTAAGAGGGTGGGAGCACGGGAAAGGGAAAGGGGGTGAGAGACACCGAGAGGGCCTCGGTGCCTCGTGTGAGGTGTAAGCAGCGGTGGGATTTCAGGGTGATTCCCAGGTGTCTGGCTTGGGCAAGTTGGGTGGGGGCCATCAACAGAGACAGGGAAGAGAGACAGAGGAACAGGACCCCAGTGGAAACACGACGAGCCCGTGGCAGAAGGAGAGGCTCTGGCAAGGTGATCACTGCCGCTGCGGAGGTTTGAAGGGCCAGAGAGAAGAGGAGGCCAGAAGTGGTGGTTCAGAGGCCAAGGAGAAAAGAATGTGAGGAGGGATGGATGGAGTGGTTGACGGAAGCCGATGCCGCCTCCAAGAGGTCTGGCGAGATAAAGACTAAGGACGCTAGAGTCGGCCGTCTGGAGGCCAACGGGAGGTCTGGAGGGAGCGTTCCAGAGTCTGGTTGGAGGAGGGAAAGAGAACTCAGGAAATAAAAGCAGAAGCCACAGTCCACTCTCTAAACAAACTTTCATGAGAAGAGAGAGAAGGAAAAAAAACAAATCAGGTGTATGTAGGGAGGCTGTGGGATCCAGAGAATAATCTTTTGTTTTTGTTAGGAGAGAAACTTGAAGGTGTTTCTCTGCTGAGGCCCGGAGAAGAGTTGGGAGATTCAGGAGCATGTGGAGCGGACAGCGGATGGTCAAGGGCGGGTCTCTGCGGAGGGGTGGGCCTGGGTCCAGCAGACGCCGGCAGGAGGAGGGAGGGACACTTTTTACGCAGAAAGTGGAGGCCATGGGAAGCGTAGGCACCCAGCTAACGTCCCACAGGCATTTCTGACCGTGACAGCGCGCTGTCAGCTGCACGTGGTAGAACACTCGACTCCAGCCGGCTTCAAAATTAAAGGGAATTTGTAATATAAATATATATGCAGTTGGAAGATCCACAGTTAGGGCTTGCTTCAGGGAATGCTCCGTCAGCGACACCAACGGTGGCATGAAGAATCAGGTCTTTCCCCTCTGCCTTCTGCGGTGTTAGACTATCCCCGTGTTACACACGGAGACACCCCCCACTCCCCCCTGGGGGACTGGGGATTGTGAAGCAGTCCCAGGAAGCCCCCTGAGCCCGGAGAGCACCGCAGACCTCAATGCAAAAGATGCGAGCCTTGGGACACCTGACGGCTTGCCACGTCCTTCCTCCCAGCCGCGCCTGGCTGTTGCGCCCACGCATTGTCGCCGATGGGTTCGGGGTTTTCTGCATTTGGAGAGTCAGACTGCTGCACAAGGATTTCCAGTTCTTTGTTTTACTGACGGAGTCCTTTCTTCAAATAAAACCTCATGCAAAACCCAGTATCAACAAACAGGGACTTTGAAGCAGCCCCGGTGAGAGTGGAATGGGGGTGGCGGCCGAAGTCCCACTTGTTCCTCCCTCTCCAAATGCTCTCCTCCCTTGGAGAAGGTCCCCGGCACTTCCAAAGAAACCACCAGGCTCCTCTGACCCAATGCAAAAACCTGGCACTAAAAGGTTCGTGAGAAATCTTTCAGCCCTACCCTCCTTACCCTGAATACTTGGTGGGAAACCCCAGGGTGGCCGTGAGGCTGGCTGCATTGGGTGGTTTCATTGAAACAGTGGTGAAGTTTCTGGGTTGGAAAGTGAAGAGGCTGGCCTCACCCCGGAGGGTCTGCCTGCCTCCACTGCCACCTGTCTACATGCCGCCCTCCAGACAGCAGCCAGGGTGGCCTTTGAGAACAGCTCTCATCAGGTCACCCACCACTTAGAACCCTGCAGTAGCCTCCTGGCGTGTTTAGGATGGAATTTAAATTCCTTACTTTCATCTTCAGAGCTGGCCACACTGGTTTATTTCACCTACTCATCTACTTCCTGCCACAGGGTCTTTGCACAAGCGGTTCCCCTGGCCCCGGATGTTTTCCTGACCCACCTTTATAAAGTTGGCTCCTCCTTGCCATTTAGATCTCCGTCAAATGTCACCTTCTCACAAGAGGCCTTCTTTGACCATTCACTGCCCTTTACCACATCAGCCTATTGGGGTTTCTTTTCTTCTTCTTTTTCTTTATTTATTGACTTGATTTTTTTTTTTTAGAGACCTTTTAGATTTACAGCAAAATCAAGCTGGGAGGTATCGAGATTTCCCGTAAACCCCCTACCCCCACACACGCACAGCCTCCCTCATTAGCACCACCCCCCACCGGAGAGGTGCAGTTGTAACAACTGATGAACTCACCCTGACACATCCTAATCACCCACAGTCCGTAGTTGACATGAGGGTTCACTCCCAGTGCTGTCCTTCTGTGGGTTTAGACGAATGTGTAATGACATGGGCCCAGCATCATAGTCTCATACAGAGGAGTTTGATGCCCTGAAAATCCTCCGTGCTCCATCTATTCATTCCTTCTCCCCCCCACCACCCACCTCTGGCGACCACTGATCTTTTTACCACCTCCATAGCTTTGCCTTTTCCAGAATGTCACCTAGGGACATAGAATCATACTGTATGCAGCCTTTCCATGGCTTCTTTCACTTAGCGATACGCATTTAAGCTTCCTCCGTGTCTTCTCGTGGCTTGATAGCTCATTTCTTTTTAGCGCTGAATAGTACTCCGTCGTGTGGATGCTCCACAGTTTAGGTATCACCTACTGAAGGATGCTCCACAGTTTAGGTATCACCTACTGAAGGATGAAGGGCATGTAGGTCGCCTCCATATGTGCAGGTCGGATTGTGTTTTCTTCACTGGACCTACTGCGACCTGATTTGTTTGTATTCACTGCCGATTTCCTGTCTCCCTCACTGGAAAGAAGGCTCCACCAGAGCAGAGAAACCTTATCTCTCGTCCTTGTGTTATATTCTCTAAAGCAGCACCTGCTGCCAGATCTGGTAAATGAATGAGTGGCCTGCCGACTGCCACCCAACAGTCCCGGGGGGGGGAGGGGCAGGGTTCTGCTCTCGGAGACGTGGAACTGGCAGCTGAGCCACATTTCAGCCCCACCAGTCTTTCCTCCCATCATCACAGATGTGTTGTGACCACTGGCACAGCCCCGCCCAGAACGGGGCTGCGGGAATGTGGGGGGCTCCCGGTGATGACAGCTTGTGGGAGCCATGGGCCTCTCAACCGTCTGCCGGGGACAGCTTGTGGTGCCAACCCCAGGGGCTCCCCAGTCTGGGGAAAGAAAGCAAACCAGGATCCAGAAAGAAGGAAAAATTGGAAAGCACACTGATTGCAGGTGGATAATTATTACTAGTAGCCGCTGTTACCAGTAACGTCACGTAGGTAACCAGGATGCTTCCTTCATCCTGCGAACTCAAAGCCCGCCCCGGGGCAGCAGCTAACACGTACTGAGCGTCACTCTGGGCCCTGTGCTTTGCCAAGGGCTTTAAATAGGAATTGTGTATTAAGTCATCCCAGAAGCCCTCTGGAATAGTCCTGTGTGAGCTTTTCAGATGAGAAATACAGAGGTCTGAAGGTTCAATACTTGCCCGTGACCCCCACCCCCTCAAACTCAAGACAGTCATGCTGCACAGCCCATGCTCTCGAACTTGACCAAGAGAGGCTGTCGTGTCCAGCAGTCCGCACCAATGGTTGACCATCACCCGACTCCCACACCCTTCCTGGGCCCCGTCTCAGACATTGTGAATCTGAATCTCCCACAAGGCTTGCAAATTTAAAGTTCCGGAAACTTTAAAGCTTCAGTTCAGGGAGCTTACCTAAGTGAAGGAAGCATCCCACATAAGATAACAGAATTTCTAAGGGCATTCAAATTCAAAAAAAAAAAAACAAAAACAAAAAAAAAACAGTTTTTTAAATCTGCAAGCCCGATTTGGCCCCCTGCCTAGAAGTTTGAGGGTCCAGGGATCTGTGTATTTAAATAGTGCCGAGGAGTTTCTGAGAAGCATCCAGCTCCTTCCCGTGTGGGTGCATTGTCAGCACAGCACCTGGCCAAATGCTGCTTGGATTCTTTATGAAACAGTGAGCTCAGTACTGCACCAGGCAGAACATTGCATGTTTGGGTAACTCGGTTCCCTCTCTCTTTTCTTCTCTTTTCACAAAGGGGTTGCAGGGCAGGGGCAGGATTTCAGAAGTGCAAGCATCGAATTAATCGTCTTCCGCAGCGTATAGTACACCATCAGCCCACACAAGATTTCTCTTGTGGTTTTGTTTTTGTTCTTTTCCTCACTCTCTCCCCCTGCAATAGCCCTCCCTTTTATGTATTTTACATCCTTACGATCCACCTCTAACCTGTTTGATCTGATGTAAAAGGATCTTTCGGACACATTGTATCGACAGTGTGTGTGGGTAGAGTGTTTACTTTCGTGGATGGTACTGTAGGATGGCTACATTTATCAGATTATTCTTCCTTACATCTCAGAGCAGCAGCTGCCTCTCTGGAACCTTCTCCCATTCCATTCTAGTTTTTTCCCTCGTGGAGCTAAACGGAAAAATTCCACACCTTCTCCCAGCATTCCAAAACAGTCATCACGGCCCCTCTTCTGCAGCCCCCATCTGCCCTCTCACCAGATATGGGATTTTCCCTTTTTCTCTCCAGGATGCTCTGTAGTTAGATGGCATTCTCCACGCACCCCCACACCCGCCCCTGGGTGATGTCATTCTCTACCCCTAATGGGAGAGGAACCTGAGATACTTTGTGACTGGGCCACCCAGCAAGATAGCGTAAGAAATAAGATTTGATTAGAAGCAGGCACTTACCTGCCTTCAGTTAGACATCCCTGCCCTTGGCCTTTCCTACCTGGTTATCGGGATAGGAAAACTGTAACCCTTGGTGATGTGGGGGTACCTGCAGGCAGGACATCTCCCTCCTCACTCTGCATTGACTTCTTTGGGTGCAACACTAGAATCCACATGCCCGGACCCCAGTTAACACTCCTGTTCCTTAGACATGGGTGGAGAGTCCTTCAGAATGTACGGGAAGGATTACAAGCCGTGTGCCTCTCCTCCAGGCTGAGCGGACCAGGCTCAGGAAGGTGAAGGTGCCTATATGCCCATGTGGAATAACGCACAGTATGTACAGCCATCACCTCAATCGAGTCGTTCTTATTATACTCCCGTGGAATCCCTTCCTCATCCTGACATTATCATCACCCCGAAAGGAAACCCCATACCCATTATTTCCCATTCCCCCTTCCCCTCTGCCTCTGGTAAGCACCAACCTGTGTTCTGTCTGTACGGACTTACCTATTTGGGATCTTCAATATAAATGAGATGATTCTGTATGTGACCTTTTGTGTCTTGCTCCTCTCAGCGAGCATAACCATCTCAGGTTTCGTCCACGTTGTAGCAGGTGTCAGTACCTGCCTTCTGTGGCCAAGTGATAGTTCGTGGAATGTACGTACTGCAATTTTGCTTATGTATTCATCTGTTGATGGACATTTGGGCTGTTTCTACCTTCTGGCTGTTATGAATGATGCTACTATGAACATGTGCACACAGGGACTTGTTTGAGTACTGGTCTTTAACTCTTTGGGGCATATACCTAGAAGTAGAAATATGGGGTCAGGTGATAAATCTGTGTTTACTTTTTTAAAGAAACTACATTTTTTAAATTAATTAATTAATTAATTTTTAAATGTTTTATTTATTTTTGAGAGAGAGAGAGAGAGAGAGGGCACACAAGCAAGGGAGGGGCAGAGAAAGAGGGGGACAGAGGATCCGAAGCAGGTTCCACACTGAGAGCAGTGAGCCTGATGCAGGGCTCCAGATCATGAGATCATGATCTGAGCCGAAGTCAGACGCTCAACCAACTGAGCCACCCAGACACCCACATTTATTTATTTTTTTATTTAAAATGTTTTTGTTTTGGGGGCGCCTGGGTGGCTTAGTTGGTTGGGCGTCCGACTTCGGCTCAGGTCATGATCTCACGGTTCGTGGGTTCAAGCCTCACATTGGGCTCTGTGCTCACAGCTCAGAGCTTGGAGCCTGCTTTGGATTCTGTGTCTCCCTCTCTCTCTGCCTCTCCCCTGCTCACCCTCTGTCTCTCTCTCTCAAAAATAAATAAACATTAAAAAGAAAGATGCATTGACTGTATATTAAAATGTTTTTGTTTTTGTTTTGAGAGAGAGAGACTGTGCATGAACACATGAGCAGGGGAGGGGCAAGGGCAGGAGGGACAGAGGATCCAGAGCATTTCTTTTTTAAATAGCAACTTTACTCTGGAACTTTCCTGCATATGGAGAGATGGGAAATTGGGTGAGGAGTCGGGAGATCTGGGTTCTTTTCCTGGCTTTGCCCCTAACCAGCTGTGTGACCTTGAGCAAATCACTTCCCCTCGCTGGGCTCTTGTTTTCTCATTTGAAAAGTAAGGGGATTTCATAAAGCAAAATGATCTTAAAAGTCTCTTACTCTTTTAAGATTTTACTGGGAAAAAATGGGTTCCAGAGAGAAGAGGGGGAGAGAATTATCAAACAGCTATCAGATTATCTTCAAGAACTTTGTCTACCGTGTTTTAAAATTGTGAGTTAAAAACACCCCAAATAATTGGGCTTTTTTTTTTTCCTGCCAGTGTGTTTCTAGTTAGTGAATAGCTCTGGCTTCTTATGCCCATCAAGATTCCCAGAACAAGATACCCTTCTCCTGCCCATCACTTCCTGTTGCTGGGCAGCTCCTGAACAAAACATGGCAGTCATGAAGCCAAGACGGGAGCCAACCCATCCCCACTGTCCTACGTGAAGGAATGCTGAGCCTCACCCCATGCTGGTTCTCTCAGTACATGGTGTCAGCTGGATAGCCTGAGTCTGGTCTTTGGAGATGTACGACCCAAGGAGGGGAGTTAGCAGACCCTTCCTGTGTCTGTATAAAGACCGTCTTTGGAGGAAGAACCAAAGACGTCCTGTGACGCCGTCCAGCCAGGAGATTTTCCTCCTTGGGAGATTTCTACTCCCCTGACCCTCTTCTAGCTGATTGATCTCTGGCCCAAGTGCAGTGCCTAGGGAGGGAGGGAGTTTTTTCCTCCACTGGAGGGGATCCTCCACAGTATACCATCCAGGTCCAAAGCATGTGTTCCCCTGAGCCGCCTGCTGGTTTTCTGGGGAGACCCGAGTTTAAACAACAAAAACATGTGATCCAAGTGGTTTATTTCATTCAGTCAGCCATTTATTTGCTCATTTTTCATCCATCCATCACATATTTTTGAGTGCCTGCCATATTAGATTCTAGGAATAAACAAAATGAGGCACCTTCCCTATGGACCCTTCCTTTTTTAATAGAGGGTACAGATGAGTGGCTTTTGGAAAGAACACAATGAATACGAAGTGACAAGTGCTATATAATAGGGGGCCACAAATGGTGTTCAGGAGTACAGACGAGGGAAGTCACACTTGGCAAAAATCGTGAGAGGGCAGATTCAAAGCATGTTCTAGACAGAAGCTAATCTGTGTAGAAGTCACAGAGCACGACACATGATGGGACCTAGGAGATGACCAGTACTTGCTGGAACACAGAGGGAGGGTGACGAGAGGGGAGGTTGGAGAGGGGACTCCATTAGGGAGGATTTCACTGTCGGGCATCTGTGAGCTAGTGAGTTGGCTGGGGCCTGGCATATTTGTATCCACACTTTAGAAAATGACACCTCTGGTGTTGGGTGAAGAATGAGTCAGAGGGGTAAGAGTAGAAGTGGGGAGGGACACCCGGCTGCCTCATTTGGTAGAGCATGCGACTCTTGACCTCGGGGTTATAAGTTCGAGCCCCACGCTGGGTGTAGAGATGACTCAAAAACAAAATCTTAAAAACAAAGAAAAAAAAAAGAGTGGAGGTGGGGAGACCACTCAGGAAGCTGCTGTGGTCACTGCCATGAAATGATGGTGACCGAAACCAAGGCGGAAGCAGCGGGAAGGAAGTAGATGGGGTCCAGAAACACGTGAGGTTGGGGGCTGCTGCTGGGCCCAGCGTCCAGGACAGAAACTGCTGAAATCTGAATCAGAATCCTTTAGCCCGCCCCACATCCTGGCACAAGGGAGGGTCCTTATCCCCCGGGTCTTCAGAAGCATAACCTTGTCTCCCAGGAGCAAGCCTTGGAGCCCTGCTCCTGTGCCCGACAGCCTCAGTCAGGACAGACGGGAGCTGGTGACAGTGTACAGGTGAGAGAAGAATCCCGGGGGACCTGCCTCCAGCCATCCTCTTTGACTTGGCCCCCATGGCAGAACAGCAAACTGGACCAAGTTTTAAGCTCCCATGTTCTGGAAACAGTGGCAGTCTTAAAGCACTGTATCTCATTCTTTTTTTTTTTTTTTTTTTCCAAGTATAGTTAACATACAGTGTTATATTAGTTTCAGATGCACAATATAATGACAACAGTTCTACACATGACTCGGTGCTCATCACGATAAGTGTACTCTTATCCCCTTAATCTATTTCATTCACCCCCCACCCACCTTCCGTAGCCATCCTTGCTTTTCTGTCTCAGGAGGAGGGAAAAAGGGTTTATCTCTTAAGGACTCCTCCCAGGCCCCTTGGGCAGCCATTTTTAATCCTTCCCCTTGCAGGCCTTAGAATGATTTCTTGTGCTTGAGGATGTGAACATTGGGCGGTCATAATGTCGCTCATTCTACCAACCCCCTGGAAGCCCCTTCTTCTGGGTCATAGTCTCAGCACTGCCATTATCTCTAAAGGGACAACATCAGGGCCACCATACCTTTGTGCACAAAATATCTGCAGAAATTCATTTAAAAAAAAAAGTCCCAATGAGCAACCAGCTTCCACCTGTCTAACCGCTAACCCTCAGTGTAGCTACCTTCACTCGGCCCCTGGATCAGAGGGCATCAGTGTGATCTTTTCTCTGTGCCCTACCCCAGACCCACTCAAACCCAGGCCCATACAACACATAGGGTTCCTAGAAGCTCTGAGATTCGTGTGTTTCTCACTGGCCTAGTGCATGGCATCTTCTAGGTGCTGGGCCAGTGGGACAGTGTTTGTTTCCAGGATTATTCCAAGCGGAGTTGCCCTTCCTTCTAGAACAGTGGTTCTCAACCGGGAGTGGCTTTGTCCTCCAGGGGACAGTTGGCAATGTCTAGAGACATTTTCGATTGGAGGCAGGAGTGGGTTCTGCTGGCATCTAGTGGATAGAGGCCAGGGATGCTGCGAAACGTCCTGCAATAATACCCAAGGCAGTTCCCCACACAGAGAATTGTGGGTCCCACATGTCCATCAAGGTTAAGAAATCCTATTCTAGAACACTGGTCTGTGACCAACAGGACCCTGGAGTCCTTCAGGCCCCGGAGGATTGCTAGAACAGACCACAAGTTCAAGAAAAACTCACTTGGCATTGTATTTCTTTCCACAGCTGAACTCTGTCCGAGAGGCCCAGTTAGAGCTGCTGGAGGCAGCAAGACCCCGCGGGCCGGGGAGCAGGGAGCGGGGCCCAGTACTGAGGATGGCCAGGCAGCAGCAGCCGCCGCCCTGGGTCCACGCAGCCTTCCTGCTCTGCCTCCTCAGCCTCAGCGGGGCCATCGAGATTCCTATGGATCGTGAGTCCTGCCCCATCCTCTTTGATTCTCCTGATTTGGGGCAGAGGAGTTGGGAGGGGATGGGAGGTTGGCGGGGAGTGAAGACCAACTTTGGAAGAGGTTGGGGAGAGGGGAAGTGATTCTGGATGCAGAGCTGGGTTTCCCTGCAAAGAATTGACGGAAGCAGATCTGTGTTTGGGGATGTGAGACGAATTGCGCGGCACGATCTCTGAGGACTGTGGCTGAGCTGATGTTGGGGCTGCCTGGAGCCTGCTGAGCAGGACTGGAGGTGGCAGATTTGAAAGTCAGTGTGTCACTCAGGAGTTCTTCCCTCCACTCTCCTCCCTCCGATCTCTGCAGTCTTGACTTGCCCGTCAAAGTGGAGTTTCCAAGGACCAAGTGCAATGGATAGTTCTCATTTGCCTTCCTAATATCTGAGCTGGATCCTAGGCCCTCGTGGCTGGACTAATCAGGAGGGACGGCCTGGGGAGGGTTGGGAAGGGAATTATTTCGCAGAAGCCTGGGGCTAAATGAAACATTAAAATAGAGCTCCATTTTAATGCCAGGGTCCAAAACCCAGGTGCTGATTCCTTCTGTTTGTTTTTGCCTCTCCCGTGGCGAAGTTGGAAAGTAAAATCTGTATCATTCTGTTTCCCATGGTGGGGGCATTATTTGGCCATCAGAATCATAAAAGAAGGGGTTTGGGATGCTGACAGCCATGTCTCTTGCAGCCATATCTGTTGCTACGTTCGTAAGTGGCTCATTGACTGGCAGCCATGCTCCATGGCCCTGCATTTAGCTGCGTACCCCCTTTGCCACAATTCTGACACCTCCACCAGAATGTCTTGGCATTCCAGTGCCCTGATGTGGGCATACCACCTCTGTCCCCTGTGCCCTGCTTCCAGAAATAGATGGGATCCACATGATGCCGATGCTGACTTGGGCTCTGTCCAGGTGACAGATTTCTGGGGAGGGCTGGGAGAGGGATACAGCCTCCAAGAAGTGCCCACTGAGCTCTCCAAAGCCAGACCCTGGGGCCGGGAGTCAGCATAGCTTGGAGAAGAATTACACATACTTCAGCGCCCCCCGCCCCACTCAACCCTACAAATAATAACTGCCCAGAGGAGTGGCCACTTCTGGGTAAGAGAAGGCCAGCAGAAAGTATAAGAAACAAGACAGGCAAGGCCCTGTTGCCTTCCCAATAGCCCCAAGTGCGTGTATGTGTGTGTGCATGCACGTGTGTGTGTGCGTGTGTGTGCTCACTGAGGGGGGGGGGGGTCATGAAATGAACTGTTCCCGTGGAGACCATCTCCACTGATAGCTCAAGGAAGAGTCTCTCATTAACAATCCCAGGCAGACAGTCTAATAAGGAGCACGATAAGGCTAAGTCCCTGGAGAGCAGAGGGATACAGAGGAAATTGGGTTATCAAAGAAGTGGTGAAGGCTCATTTCTCTTCTGCTGCTTCTCCTCACTCATTCACTTGCCACTTTGATCCCTGGGGCTAGTGGGTGAGGGGTTCCTTCAAGAAGAACTTATAAATAGATGGCTTTGACATCTTTGTTAGGAATCTGATTTCTAAAGCTCTACCGGAGCCATGGGCAGGTGAGCTAGCAGTCAGTCTCTCCAGAGTACCGCGTGTGGGGCAAAGAGCCACAAGTGCCCTGACCTCCCCCACCACCATCTCCCCACCTCAGTGTCCGTGAGGAGGGCCTAGAGTGTCCCCTACTTCCGGAAATGCATTGAAGGAAACATAGACCTTTCCTTGCTCTGGGTCACACAGCAAATGGGTGATGGATTCATGAATAGATCCCAGGTCTCTTTAAGATGTACAACTTGATGACCAGGTTGGCACTCGATATGCCCCACCCCTCCCTCTGCTAATCCCACCTTCTTTTAGTTCTTGGAACTCACCAGAGTAGCAGCTGCCACATGTCTGGCTGAAAGCTAAGTGCTTTAGAAGCATCTCCTCTGAGTCTCATCTTTCGCTGACAGGTTAGAAAACCGAGGTGCAGAGAAATAAAGCCGTTGTCTCCAGCTCAGCAGTGGCAGGGCTAGCACATGACTACAGCACCTCTCTGAATGAGGAGGTGAGGTCTTTTGTGACACCAGGCCTCGTGCCCCGGGCCGCCGCACAACAGGAAACTCATGATGCCTGCCCGAAGCATGCCTCCTATGCACTATACCTCCCTGCCGGCTGCGGGCTCAGTGGCCCTGGTGACATGTCCAGAATCAGCCTACAGAAGATGAATGCAAGACAAGAGAAGGCCAGCCCTTCAGAGGGGACCCAGTTGCCCAGGGAAGAGGTCCTCTTCAGCCAGGTTTTCCCCTCTTGCTGGGCCCAGCATAACAGGTGCCCCCCAAGTTACCTGAGCCCACCCTTCCTTCTTAACCCTAGGCCGTGGCCCGGTGGGAGGGGCTGGGGAAAGACCATACGTTCTTACTCCTCTCCCCCCAGAGTCATTGAGGTATTTCTTGACATACAACATATGTAAGTTTAAGGTGTACAACTTGATGATTTGCTACACGTATATATTACGCAATGATGACCCCATGGGTTAGTTTACATGTCCATAATTACCTTTCGTGTGTATGGGGTGGCAACTTTGAAGATCTGCTCTCTCAACAACTCTCAGGTGTGTGATATAGTTCTGTTAAACTACAGTTGCAGGCCGTACGTTAGGTCCCCAGAACATACCCATCTTAGAGCTGGAACTTTGTATGCCTTGACCAGCATCTCCCCACTTTCCCGCCCCCCTCCCAGCCCTTGGCAACCACCATTCTACTTTGTTTCTTTGAGTGTGAAGTTTTTAGAGTCTGCATAGAGTGAGAACATACCGGATCTGTCTTTCTCTGACTTAATTTCACTCAGCGTAAGGTCCTCAGGGCCTATCCGTGTTGTCACAAAAGGTAAGAGAGAGATGCCTACACCCCACGTTCACTGCAGCGTTATTCATAAGAGCCCAGATGTGGGAGAAGTGAAGGCCAGGCACTCTTCTGGGAGAGGCTGCGGGGGCTCTGGCTAGAGGCTGCCCCGTCAGGGGTGCCCTTCCGCTCGCTTGCCCCTTCAGGGGGCATTATCTGTGCCTTGAGGACCGGGGCACTGCTTCTGCTCTGGGGAGTTTGGGCCCAGCAGGCTTCCTGGAATAGCCCCCGGCGGCTACACAATCCCTCATTGAAGCCCCGGCCTCCAGCTCCCGCCACTGTGCCAGCAGAGTCACACGCACCCGCCTCACCCCCCCTCACCAGCCCCAAGGAGAACAGCGTGACCTTTGAAGAAAGCAAAGGGTCGCCTCATCAACAAGAGTGGGTTTGCCAAAAAGTGAGTCTGCTGGCAGCTCGCCCCTCTGTCCCCCTCCCCACGTCAAGGGACTGGGCATTTTTCTCCTAGGAGCCCACAGAGGAGACGGCGGGGTGGGAGGAACGTTTCTTCCTCACTGTCATCCCAAATAGTGCTGCAGGACGACCTCAATACACACACACACACACACACACACACACACACACTCCATCCTCCAGGGATGGGTTGGGTGCCAGGGACTGTAGATACCAGCCAGGGAAAGAGAAGAAGTGCACAGATAAAGGAACCTTGCAGACGGGGCAGGCACCTGCCTTATCCCCTGCAGAGCTCATTGGAAGACTTTTCCTCCCCCTTGGAAGGCAGAAGAGCAAACTCATTTTCCACTTGACATCGCCAGCAAGTTCTATAGATGGAGAGAAGGGCAGGTGGTGTAACAGAGGGTTTGGGGGGGGGGGAGTGTCACAGTACTAAGTAGGCTGCCCTTGTCCCCAGGCACGCGGTCCTCACGGTCGTCTCCCTATGGTGGCTTGTCCTCTGGTTTGGTTGTGTCTCTGTAATAAATTCCTTGGTGGCACAATGGCGGTTGCAGATGTCATTACCTCCTTAGGGAATTAGACTCTCAAGAGGCCCCTGGCCTGATTTCAGTGTGGGGCTGGGGACAGCATCCAGCCAGCTCTGAGGGTCTCCACTCCCCCTAAGACCTCCCTCCTTACTCTCCTTTGTCCAGAATGTCAAGGAGGAGAGAGTGTTGGGGCCCCACTTGGCCCACCCGCCTCTCTGGCCAAGGACGGATCTGTGAAAGGAGCTTTGGACCAGGCTACAGGAGAACTGGTCCTTATTTCAGTTCTGCAGCAAATTTGCTACGTGCCCTTAACTGAATGACTTCCCTTCTAAGAATCTGAGATTCCCTGGATAATGTCTAGGGCTCTTTCCATTGAGCCAGCCTTTGATTTTATAAAAGAGAGGCTTGAAGGCCATGTGGGCAAAGCAAAACCCCTGCCAGGACAAGGACAGAGCCCTCCACTGTGTGTGAGGACCCAAGAGACATCAACTGTGTCTTGAGATGAAGAAACCGCAAACCTGGGCTAGTGGTCAAAGGGCCTACTTCTCCTGAAAATGGCCCGTTCTCCCCTCCTCCTCCTCCTCCATGCCCAACCACACTGGCTTTCCAGAACTATCTTTCTTGGGCCCCTGGCAGGAAGATCTTATATGGGTGAAGATGCCATCATGGGGAGTTGCCAGGAGCACGTGTTCAGAAACGACAGATTTCTGCTTTTCCCCGGACTTTTCATTCCTTTTTGTTTCCTGCCGAGGCTGCACCCAGGCAAATGGCCAAGCAGATAAAATATTTCAGTGCCCCAGCAGACACACAACCCTGGCCCACTTGAAAGAATTTTGAACCTTTTTGTGGGTCTTACTCGAGACTTTCATGTACCAACGGTGTGGATCGCAGGGGACACGTTCCTGCCACACTCCACCTTTCCTCTCCCATGTCTGTCTTCTCTCTCGTGACTCTTCCGGCACCTCTTGGTCCTGCCTTAGCCCTGCCTGCTCCACACCGCCCTTCTCTGGGCCCCTGGACTCCTCTTCCACAACTCACTGTGGCTGAGTCAGAAAGCTTCAAGGTCACCTTGGCTCCCCCACAGCCTTTGCTTCCCGGGGAAGCACCCACTCTGAAGAAGGCAGCCCACAGCACCAACACATATCTGATATCCGCACCAGCGTGAGATACGCACGGCCTGTTACTTCACGATAGAACCATAAAGAAGGGACATCTTACGAAGTTACAGAAACACATGTTCTCCTTTCTGTGAATTTTAACCAAGACCTCCTCCCCAGGAAGCACAGGACCATCGAAGATCCTGCCGTTCGAAGCGTGGTACACAGACCACCAGCTTGTCAGAAACGCGGGGTCTGCTAAATCAGAATCTGCATTTTAACCAGACCCACCCCCCCACCCCCCGCCAGCCTGGGTGATTCATACACTTGTCAGGGTTTGAGAAGCCCGACCTCAAACATGTACACACCTGTACACGAGCACCCGCACATCTCAGGTGTGCAGACCTTTGCTACCTGCCTCTTCATCCTTTTCGTAAAAAGCACAGAAAGGAGTGGTGGGCTCTGCTTCATCCCTGCACTTGTTTGGAAGAGGGATTTCCGTAGGGCAGCGTATTTCTGCCATGAGCAGAGCCGCGGTGATTCATCGGTCCCTAGAATTTTCCAAAGGATAGGCAAGAAGGTGCTTGCATGTGGGACAGAGAAGAAGGTGCAGCGGAAGGAGCGAGGCCTGCGGACCGTGTGGGCTCTGCCTCATAGCCCTGGTTCAGATCTGCTGCTGCCAGGCTTCTCAGCCTCAGCCTCGCCCGGGCACCATTGGCCAGGGGGCCCGCTTTCCTCAATGGCGTCCAGAGAGGGTGGACGGCACCTTTAGAGCCCAGCCTCTTTCCAGCAGCATCGTCCCGTTCGATAGTTGGGCTTTCCCGGCAACACCACTTGATCAGAAGCCGGTCTTTCTGCTCAACTGCGTGGTTTGAGCTCCCCGGGGAAATGTCGCCTCCGTGAAGCGCTCGCCGAGTCCGTCCCCACCTCTGGGTGGCTCTTCCACCGAGCGCTGCAGCCCTACTCTCCCGGCAGGCTGGGGCGTGAGGATCCCTGGGCGAGTAGTCGTGTACGATAACCTATAACCGCTGTCTTCTTTTCTCCCCCTCACAATGCTAACCCATCGGAACTAACAGCAAGCATTCAGAATGAGCGTAAGTCCCCCGGGCGCCTCTGTGCACCTGTGCCTCTGGGAGGTAGGAGGGCAGCAGGGAGGGTGGGAGAAGGCCAAGTGAGGAGATGGGGGGGGGGGATCAGCCGCCTCCCCACCCTGCCTGCTGGGGGTTTCTTGACACCAGGGCCCTGTAGTGCGGTCCCTTATCACATGGGGACGGCAGCCATCCACCCGGAGATTCCTGTTGCTGGGAAGGGCAGAGGAGCAGGTGGGTTAAGAAGGGCCTCCGCTCCCCACCCTCGGGTAGCTGGCAAGGAGCACCGCGGAGAACACTGGAGGTGGGGACCAAGCGTGAGAGGAGCTGGTTCTTTGGGCCCAGGCCCTGGGAACTTGAACCTGTGAGCTCCAGCCTCACCACAGTTCGGCCGTCTGTTGACCCTCCAGGGCTCAGAATCATCACGGCTACTAGGCTCTGGAATGTGACCTGCGCTGGGTTCCTTTATTCATTCGACAAACATATATCAAGAACTCTTGTGCACAAGGCATCATACTGAGTGTTGAGATAGAAGAATGGGTAAAACAAAAGTTTCTCGTAGGGATCCCATGAGATCTTCGAGGGTTTCTTCTTAGGCTCAGTCTTTGGCATAACCCCCTTTCCTGCGGCCCCATTTAAGGAGCTGGGTCCCCAAAAGGAGGCACTGCCCGCCCCCCGTTTGCCTGCTTGTCCTGTGGCTCCTGAAGATGTTAATTTCAGCCATTCCCCAAACCCGGGGCCCCCGGCAGGTCCCCGCAACCCTGACCGCTCCCTGTTTGTGCTGTTGCAGTGTCCCAGCCCCCGACCATCACCAAGCAGTCCGTGAAGGACCACATCGTGGATCCCCGTGATAACATCTTGATTGAGTGTGAAGCAAAGGGGAACCCGGCCCCCAGGTGAGTGCGCTGGCAGGTAAATCCAAGGGGCCCCGCAAAGAGGGCATTGAGACCACACCCCTGCCCTTCAGAGAAGAACCCCCATCCTCCTGAAGAGGACATGAAACAGAAGCACGGAAATATTATGCCCCTTTGCCAAGGTCTCCCGGATTGAAAAGGGCAGAGCTTAGATTTAAACCCAGGCCTCTGACTGCACTGCCCCCACCCCCCACCCCCGCCCCCAGGCCAGGTTTGTCTCCAGCCGACAGAAAACCCTGGAGATTCGGAGATGTTCTGCTATTGGTCCCCCCCGTCTTCAAAGCAGCCTCCACAGGCTGGACTGTTCCAGAGCCTCGTGCCTGATTCGGACCAAACATGACAGGACCCCGTGCAGGTGTCTGTCAGGGGAAATGAGGCAGGACAGAGCCTTGGGTATATGGCAGCCTTCTTCTGCCCACCCCCCACCTGGTCTGCGTGAGCCTGAGAACGAGCAAGGCCTCTCTCACCCAGGGTGGAAGGAACAGGGTCACCCTGCAGGGTCAGGCAGGGCATAGATGGCCTTACTTCTGAAGTTTGGTCTTTGCCCCCCACGGTTCCTTTGCAGTAACAGTGATTCTCAGACACTGAGCAGCCACTCCTGCTTCTTTTAAGGTTATGTTCTGGACAGCTGTGCACACACCCCCACCCCCCAGAAGGAGAGGGAGATTCTAGCGTCTTCCCCTCTGGGCTCAGTTTTGTGAGGGCTGCTTGTTCTTTCAAAGCTGGCCCTCCTGGGCTAGAAGGTGCGGCCACTGCTGTCTTCTGCACCCACGAGCAGGAGCATGGATAACCCGGGCCATTGCTCTTTGGCTTTGGCTTTAGAGTTGGTTATCGAATGAGACAGGAGAGGCAGAGCCAGCTCCCCGATGTGCTTGGCCTGGGTGAAATATTACAAAAAATCAAACTCCCTGCCTAGGGACACCTGGGTGGCTCAGTCGGTTAAGCGTCTGACTCTTGCTTTTGGCTCAGGTCACGATCTCATGGTTCATGGGATCAAGCTCCGAGTCAGGCCCCGAGTGGACGGTGTGGAGCCTGCTTGGGATTGCCTCCTTCTCCTTCTCTCTCTGCCTCTCCGCCCCCCCCCCCCCCCCCGCCACTTTCACACATGCCCTCTCTCTTTCTGTCTCAAAAAGAAATAAATATTTTTTAATAATAATAATAAAATAAATAAAAACTAAAAGTCCCTGCCTGTTCCCGCAAAGAACATTGTCCCCCGGTGGCTATGTGGGTATCTACCACTTCCAGCCATGACTCCCAGCCTTGGCTGGGTAAGAGCGCTAATGTCAGGGACATGCCCCCCACACGGTCATCTGACTGCCACCTAGGACTCTGCATTTTATCAGGCTTCCCGGTCAGTTCTGCCGCTCAACCAGGGTGGGACCCACTGGTATGGAGGTGCGGTTATGGGACAGGGTCAGGGACCAGAGCCCCGAGGCTCTCACCTGGAGCCCGGAGCCCACCCTGTTTCTCTTTGTGGTCCTGCCTCTCCCCTCCGCGCCCCCTCCCCCGCCCCCGTCATACACAGCTTCCACTGGACTCGCAACAGCAGGTTCTTCAACATCGCCAAGGACCCCCGGGTGTCAATGAGGAGGAGATCCGGGACCCTGGTGATCGACTTCCGCAGTGGGGGGCGGCCCGAGGAATATGAAGGGGAATACCAGTGCTTTGCCCGGAACAAATTTGGCACGGCCCTGTCCAATAGGATCCGCCTGCAGGTGTCCAGTGAGTAGCATGGGCAGAGGGGGGACCGGCATGCCCTGCTTCTGGGGTAATGGGGGGGGAGCATGGAGGGTCATTCCAGAAAGGCCGCCCTGCCCTTGGCTGCCTTGGTGCCCTGCAAGTCCTGCTTGCTGTTTGCCTCTGAGGAGGAGCGCACTTCCCCCTACTCAGAAAGATTCCTGGGAGAGGAGGCTACCAAACCAGTCTTGAGCAACTTCACCTGCCCTCTGGGCAAGGGAGGAGAGGAAGGAGAGGAGCCTTTGAAGCTGTGCATTTATTTAGACAAATGGCCTCTATTCTCTCGCTGTACCTCGCCTAGACCCACGGGGGCTCTCTCCCCACTCCCTTGTTCTCCCATCTCCCTTTGTCCTTCTCCCCCTTGCATTTCTGCCTCTAACCTGCTCCTTGCCTCGGCCCCAGCCATCCTCCTCATTTCACCCGCCTCTGTCTGACTCTCCCCAGAATCTCCCCTGTGGCCCAAGGAAAACCTAGACCCTGTCGTGGTTCAAGAAGGTGCTCCCTTGACCCTCCAGTGCAACCCCCCACCCGGACTTCCGTCCCCAGTCATCTTCTGGATGAGCAGCTGTAAGTCTTGGGGGGCGTTTGATTTCTACTTTAATCTTAAGGAGGGGAGTGGGTGTGTGAAATGGGAAGGGCTTGCCCAAGGCTGGAAGGCCTTCACTTGTGAGAAGCCGGTGTAAAGGGGCCACGTGGCTGAGAACACGGTGAGAGGCCGCTCAGGCTAATTTCCTAGCCTGACTGCTGATAGCCGTGTGATCTTGAGCAAGGTGCTTAACATCTCTGGGCCTCAGTTTCCTCTTCTGGAAGAAATAGGGCTAACCGCTGTCCCTCTTTAATAGGACCATTGTTAGGATAAATGAGGTCATACAGCCAAAATGCTTATAACAGAGCCACATGCACGGTAAAGTGCTCAGTAATATTTGTGATGATGGCGAGTTGACAGAAAGCCTCCTGGTTCAATCTCTGGTCGGTCTGGATTTACTGGGACACAGCCAGGCAAAGGGATGTAACCTTTGATAAAGGAGCGATAGGGAGACGGTGTTTGCAGAGGGACAGAGTATCGTCGAGAGCTTGTTCGGTTCTGTTTTGGACTGAGACTCTTCACCGCTCTGGACCTGTTTCTTCCCACATTTTCAACCAAAATAAGTGGGGGCGTGAGTTATAAAGGCGACCGGAGCTCCGCTGTCTGTGTCTTCCCGGTTTCCCCTCCGCCTCCTTCCATACCTGCTCCCCTGTCTATCCATCCATCGCTCAATGTATAGATCTGCCTGCCTGCCTGCCTGCTTATCATGCATCATCCGTCCATCCCCGAGTTTTTAGCGGCCTGCTTCTGAAAGAGGCTGCCTGTCGAGGAGGCAGAGTTGCGCGTTGTTTTGCAGACAGAGGGCTTTGCCCTCATTCATTCTCTCGCTACGTCACCATGGTGCATACGCCTGGGGAAGGCTGCCCGGCCACGGGCTGGAGGGTTGGTTAGTCAGCTAACAGCTCAGACCCTCTCATCCCCTGCATCACTCCCGTCACCAGCTTATGTCCATGCTGCCTCCCGAGCAGATCTCGTGACCCTTGCTGGCATCTCTCCAACACAGGCCACCATCCGCATTTCCCTGGGTTGCCATAATCAGCCACAACTGGCCTCCTTGGTCTTCCCAAAAATGAATCTGATAGTTTCATTTGTATGCTCCGAGCCCTTCCCTGCCTCCTCCATCACCTCGGACAAAGTCCAGACTTCTTTCCCTTCCTGATCTGCCTCCCTCTGCCTCCCCAGCCTTTCTCCTACCCCTTGCCCCAGCTGTGTGCGCTCACCTTTAGCACACACTGTTTCTGCTGCTTAGAAACCTCTTAGGGCCCTGTCTCTTCTGTGTGGTAAGTGTCATGCGGCCTCCAAACCCCAGATGAGGGCACCCTGGAAGGAACTGGGTGCTACTCTTCTCAGCTCATCCCCTTCTTACCAGGGGCTTCCCACTCACCACCCTGCACTGTGATGATTTGTTTATCTGCTGCACCTTCTGCTAGATTCGGCTCTCTTTCACCAATACCTGGCACAGTGCCCGGCACACAGTAGGCCTACAGTAAATCTTGGGTAAATGATTTGTAGAACCGACCAGCCCATCGTTGAAGGGTTGGCCTCATTAACTTTGAGCCTTATGAAGTAGCATCTTAAGGGGCTCCTGGGCAGCTCAGTTAGTTGAGTTTCCCGCTCTTGATTTTTGGCTCGGGTCCTGGTCTCACGGTTCATGAGATTGAGCCCCTAGTCAGGCTCTGCACCGACAGGGATTCTCTCTCCCTCTCTCTCTGTCCCCCTCCTGCTCGCGTGTGCTCTCTCTCTCAAAATAAATAAACTTCAAAAAAAAAAAAAAAGAAATAGTGACTTAATAAACAATTGTGGGGGGGGTAGGAAGGAGTTAGCTATGAATATTCGGCCTTATGAGTGTACTTTTACAAACCGAATCACCTGGAAACTTGGTCGTTTGAATTTACGTCTAATGCTTCAAAAATCATAGATAATGTAGTCAGCCTCCTCAGCCACTCCCAGGATGTCACTAATTCCAAAAAGCACCATTTTCATATCTTAACCATGGCTGAAATTAGGAAGCACCCTAAAATTGATGGTGCATATCATTGATTAGTATGTATCTTGCGATTATAATTGGTAGTGCTGGTGGGAGTAAGAGCTTCAAATAGAAAACAAGTGAATTTGACTCTTGATTTGGGAAGCAAATCCCTCCCTCTGGCCCGGGGCCAGAGTTTCTCTGGCATGAACAGGAGGTGGAAACGTATGGCCATAGAGCATGGGTGTGGTGGGCAGACCGGTGTGAATCTGAATCCTGCCCTTCCGTCACTGCTTTTGCAACGCAGGACACATTAAATCCACCAGGACACATTAAATCCACCGCTCTCTTATCTGTAAAATGCGAATAAGCCTTGCCTCAGAGTTGAGAGGATTAGACCAAGTAACGTTGAATTCCTGACCCACCAGGCGTCCTGTTGGTCCTCGATTGCCAGAACTATCATGATTGTATTACTGTTACCATTGCTGCTAACCTCCCTCTGTACCTCTGCTTCCTAATAGCCATGGAGCCCATCACCCAAGACAAGCGCGTCTCCCAGGGCCACAACGGAGACCTGTATTTCTCTAACGTGATGTTGCAGGACATGCAGACAGACTACAGCTGCAACGCCCGCTTCCACTTTACCCACACCATCCAGCAGAAGAACGCGTTCACCCTCAAGGTCCTCACCAGTAAGTGCAGGTCCCTGCCGGGGGCCAAGAGCCAGGGGCACAAGCCCACTGAGCTCATGGAGCCCCAGGCACCTGGGTCTGGGGGAAGCCTTGTCCCCGAGACTGACCAGGGAATCCTCCCGGCTCATTGTGCCTCAGCCACTTGAGCCACTTGAAACGACATCTCTTCATTCTGAAGCCTTGGGTTAAACTTGGTCCCGCTCTAAGTCAGTGCCTCTCAAGCTTCGGTGTCGGCCCGAGTCACCTGGCCAACTGGGCAACCATCCCAGGCTCAGCCCTAACCTGCCTCCACGGTCCCGGCCTCCGTGTTCCCCATTAGCTCTCTAGGTGCCCTGGACACACAGCGGCATCGGAGAAGCACTGCTTCGAGTGGCCATCTGGCATCTCTCTCGTGCACTCAGCTTGAGTATTTCTTTTATGTCTAGCCGTTGTATGGTTGTCTGTACTTCTAGAATAAAGCCATAGTACAGAATAGCCAAATTAGTAGGGACACCGCCATGAATTGTGCGTGATTCTGTAACACGTGTACGCTGGACCGCATGGAATGACTGCGTTTGCAAGTTGCAGACTTATGTTCTGGTTTTGTTGCCGTTTTTATTTCCTGACGCCGTTTGGCTGGTGCCAAGGGGAGTCGGCGCTTCCCGATCCGCTCAGCACCGGTGGCCCTCCACGGAGGAGGAAACCTAGTCAGTTCACAGAGATACTTCTTGCCGGGGACCCGCCGGCCTGGAGCTCTGGCTTCAAGTCCTCAGCCTGCTTTATAGGGCGTTGGGTTCAAAGTGGCCGTGGTAGTTTGCAGCGTGGGTTGGTAACAGGCCTTCTCGAGAGGAGACCTCAGTCTGTCTGACTCAGCTGTGAATGCCGTTTTCCACACCGTGGACGGTGGTGGTTTGGGGGGAGGCCAGGCAGATGGCATCACATAGGCACCGGCAGCTGCCGCAGGTGGGTGAAAATAGCCTGAACCCCAGCGCCCACACGCCTCCCAGAAGGGCGCGGGGAGAGGCCGGGGGAGCTCACTCCTCACTCACGACAGCTGGGGGGCCTGGCCCCCTCGTACTGTCGTCTTTCCTCAGCGGTCCCTGCCAGTGATGGAAGCAGGGGGTACTGAGAGCCCCCAGCCCCACACTCCGTGTCCACCGGGCATCGGGGTGGACCCCCAAGGAACAGCTCTCTTCCTGCTCCCCTCCTCCTGTATGGAAGTTTTTTTCCCTTCTTTTTTTTTTTTTTTTCTCTTCATTTTCTTCTCTTTGCTTTCTCAATCTCTTCCTCCGTCCTTCTTCCTTTCTTCTTTTCTCCTCCCTCATCTTCTTTCTCTCTGGACCCCATTTAACCCTCCTCCAGCCCATCTCCCCCGCTTCTGCAGCTCCCGACGCACTGTTCTAAAGTTGGTGTCAGGCTGCCCATAATTTGCTAACCAATAGGATGGCCAGAAACCCCAGGAAAAGCCCCGCGTGCTCCTGGTGGGATGACCCAGCTTCATTCTGCTTGCTGCCCCTCGCTGGCTTTCTTATTCCGGACCCAGGCCCAGAGGGGACCCTTAGAGAAGAAAGCTGGGCTGCCTGAAGTGTCTCAGTGCACGTCAGGAGCAATCAGCTGCCAGCTGGCTGAGCTGAGGAGGACAGTGTGGTCTGCCCAGGACCTCGGAGTGGCCTCTGGAGCCAGGATGTGGCTGGCAGTGAGGGCAAGATGCTCACTGAGCCAGTCCCCGGACGGCCTTCCGTGCCGTCACCTGGATTCCTTTCTGCTTGCCCGGTGCGATGCTGAAAGTCAGCCTCCTGTTGGGGGAGTGAGTCAGGTGACCTTCTGTGGTCCTCAGTGTCACGTGGGGTACACGCAGGGCGATGGAAATGGTAAAGCGGCTTCCTCTGCGGAATGAGGCAGCTAGAGATTCTCAACATTCAGAAGTTCGACTTTCCAGAAGCATCCTTTTCTCTATCAGAGGAAGGAAAGGATATTTATTTCTGCTTCATTTTGGGGTCCCCTTCGCCACTGAAAACTCTTTCCTCCGAACACCGAGAACCCCCCCCCCCCAGGTGATGAGAACAGAACCCCGTCTGCTTCCTGGAGTTCTCCCAGGGGCAGCTTTGGCTGGGAGCAAGTTCTGGGCATCTGAGCCAGCCCAGAATTGGGCACGGTTGCTTAAAATAGCACAGTTGTGCTCTCTCTGCTTTCCTGCCTGGAAAGGACATAGGCTCTTTCTTGTACCTCCAGAACCAGGTCTGGGGGTGGGAGGCAAAATAGCCATGCTAGGACAGCTTCAAAGTCTCTTCTCACCATGCCCCTCCACCACCGCTTGCCCCGTGGGGGAAGAAACCAATCTCACCATGCCTGATTTTGCACTACCTACGTAAAAGGAAGGGGAAAAAGGTATCTGATACAAAACACTGGGTGATCTGAAATCATTTTTCAAATTTGTTTTGGGTTGCGGTCAAAGACAAACAGCAGAGTCGGGCTCACAAAGATGTGCGTGTCCTACTTTGCCCACACCGGAACAGGTCCCTTTGGGTGCCTTCTGCCACAATAAGAGGTGACCGTGGTGAAGGAGGAGGCTTCTCTGCTGAGGCAGACAGTGAAGCACTAAGCCTGCTTCCTTCTAATGTCACTTCTAATCTAAGTGACACTCTTAGGAGTCAGAAAGCCTCCCTGAATTTCTCAGCTGTGCTGCAGAATCCACAAACTGTGAGGTTAGTTCCAAGCTCGGAGCACTTCTCTGCAAAGAGGTGGGTTCTGTTTCACCTTGGTCGCACGGGAGCCTAGGAGCATGAAGCCAGGGCCCTTTTAGCTGTGTGCCCCTGTCCTCCCAAGCCAGAGGAGGACCGTCCCCTCCCAAGGCAGCCTCAGGCCCTCCTCCCCTCTGCCACCCTGCCTCTTCATTCCGCGGCAGGCTGGATCCCACCCTTAGCTCCAGGTGACCCCACGCCGACTCTCCGGACTGGCTCGGGCTTTTCAACATGCCCCATCTTAAAGGATAGTTCTGAATAATGCACATCTCCCCTAGTGGATGTTAAGCAGATTTGGGAAGCGATGCAATACGGTCCCAGCGAAGACTGTTCACAGCCTCTACAGTCGGTTGTAACACGATTTGATCTGTCTTCAAATATGCAAATATTCTGGCACAGCGCCTTGCCTCCCTCGGGCGGTTGGACTCTGTCCCTGGCTTCTCAGGGCTGTCTGCTTGGCTTCCAGTCGGCTGTACCCCCCACCCCACCCCCTGTTGGTACCATCAAAATTTGAACCCAGTAGCTGGACGGGGATGGCGGCAGAATGAAAAGCACAGCCTTGGCATGCTTCAGTGCCCTGTTCCAAAATGTCTTTCACGGAGGATTAAATGCCCAAGGGTCTTAATTACCTAACGTCGGAACCAAAGCCGCCGACCTCCTGCTGAAGGGATGACTTCAGCCCCAGCCAGTCTAGGAGCTCTGAATCTCTAGCTTGGTCAGCAGGTTTCTCCCATCCAAGTGTAAAACTCCTAGCCCATACCCTCTCTCTCCTGTCCCAGGCTGCCTTTCTCTTCCGAAAATCTGAACCGCAGCCCGGCTCTCTCTGCCTCCCTGGAGTAGAAGGAGGCCTTCTGCCAGCAGTGACATCTCAGAGACCAGGGTGGTGCCCTCTGGTCAGGTGGGCTGGGGAGGCCGGGTGCTTCTTGCTGGCAGCCCGTGATCACCGGGAGCCGCCAAGGGCCCCTGCGTCCCTCTCTCTCTGTCTCTCTGTCTCACTCTCTCTCTCTCTGTTGATGAACTGTATCTCTTGGACTGTCTTCTCTCCCTGAGCTCCCACCACTGCACCTTACCTTCTCAAGGAGGGCTCTGCGCTACCCGCCCCCCCCCCCCCAAGAGCTGGCCTGATCCAGAGTCCTGGGCACTGAGGATTTTGATGGGAAGTTGTTCAAAAGACCGCTGCGGGATTCCACTAATCCTTATCTCATTTGATTGGAAACATAGTAGGATCAAGCCATTACAGGTCAAGCCTAATTTCTTTCATTAAAAAGAAACTTATCTTATTATTGCCTTCTTTTGCAGGATTTAACCTTTTCTTCCCTCTTTTGGGCTGTTTTATGTTGCTTGTTCTTCACCAGGCACGTTTCCTTTTCAAATTTGCCGTCTTTCCTTTGCAAAAAAAAAAAAAAACACCGGTTGTTTTCGTGGCTTTGCGTTTCTGTTGTTCTCTCCCCGTTTATGCCTCCATGAGCTCTCCGTGGCCTCCTGTTTGCTCACCTTCTTTTGTTTATTGCAGACAACCCCTATAATGACTCGTCCTTAAGAAACCACCCTGACATATACAGTGGTGAGTCGCCGCGGTAACCTTGGGAGTAACCTTGCCTGTCCTAACCCCAGTTTGCCTAACTCGACTGATACCGTGTCATTAACTCACGCCGGGTGGCAGGGCTGACAGTTGGTCAGACCAGGGTAGGACTTCAGAAGACCTTTTGGGAGGACTCAGTAGAATCTTAGGAATCAGTGGCGGATGGATGGAGAGCATCTGAGGACAGATGCGTCCGCACGCACGTTGAGGAGGAGACGGAAGTCTGGTTCCTCCTAGTGGTTTACAGTACACAGAAAGCTTTGTGGTACATTTAGTTAACTCCTACGCGTCTGGATGTGAATTGCCTGCTCTGCAATCTAGCCTTAGTTACTGGGGGTGCCGTGTCACGGGCTCCGTGTGTCTTTAAAATCCATCTGGCAAATATGAGTGAGAGTTCACTGCTGAGTTCTCTTTTAAGGTAAGTATAAAGGAAGACGGACCATCCGTGGCTCTCTTGCCTGGGTCTCTTCTCTCCTCCAGCAGTGTGCACAAATGGGTGGGTGCCCACCCACCCACACGCTTGCAAGTCATGGGACACTTTCCATGAGGCATATTTCTGACGTAGCCCACAACTGGTTGCTCAAGCTGATTAGTAGCGTCATTAGCTATTTCCACACCTGAGCCCCCACCTCCCACCAGGGCTCAAGAATGTCTTGTTTCCCTTGAGCAGCCAGAGGAAACATCATTTACTGGCTTTGGCGAGGCAGCTGGCCCCCATCATCCGTTATGCCTTGGAAGCTGAGGCTGTAGGTCCCCAGGGGGGTCATTGTGGGCTCAAATAGATAAGAAGTGTCTGCATTGTGATGTGCTAATATAAACAATGATTGGGGTCTGGAGTGGGGGGTGGGAAGGGGGAGTGTGAGCCGGGGAGAGAGGCAAAGGCTCTTACTTGGCATCAAACAGGTAGAACCACACTGAGATTCTGCCAAAGAGATTTACTGCCCAAGGAAGCGGGGGACCTTTGTTGGATTCTGGGCATTGTTTGTTTTCAAAATAACGGGGCCAACTACCGTGGTGTCAAGAGCCCCGGAGCACTGGTGTGGAATGTGCCTTTCTCTAAATTGGATTTCAGATAATCTATTATGGAAGGATTCTCGAAGCTAGAGTGTATCAGAGCCAGAAGGTCCCTTAGAGACCATCTGGTCCAAACTGCTTGCTTTGTGTAAGATAAACTATTCAGGGAGGCATTGTTTTATCAATGGGATAAGTTTGACTGATTCCAGCCACTTAAATTTTGTGATTAGTGGTAGATGTGATTACAGGTGAGTGAGAGGGAGTTGTAAGAACCACCCAGGGCTATGAAACGAAACAAAGCTCGCAAGAACTCACAATGGAGATGGACCGCCTTCTCCTCAATCCAAGGTAGAATGAATGGGGTTGACCCAAGGATGAAGCCAGCTGGAAGAGGTATAAAGTCAAAGTGAGGCGCATGGTGAACAAAGGACAGCTAGGTTGAATGCTTCTAAAAAGAAATAGAAAGTGAAAAGGAAGGAAGATGAAGTCCTTCCTGAGTGCAGAGTTGGACAAAGAGACAATGCAATGAAAAATGCCCAGTGCATCTGTCTGCTTGGCCCCCCATAACGGCATTTTCTTCTAGTGATTTCTACAATGGTTTGGTATCCTCTGAACATACGCCAAGTGTCCAATGACCTGCTCGGTGGCAGGGGGAAGCTGGTCTGAGATTGTAGCTTGCCACTTGGACTTCACCCAGGCAAGAGAAGAGTAGACACTCGAAGGTAGACAGCCTTCCTTGAATTAAACACAGGCTCCGGGAGGTACCACTGAGTGACCCCAGGCAAGTCATTTAATCTCCTCATCTGTAAAATGGGTATGTTACAGGCCCCAGAGACTTGTCATGAACGTTAAACAGGGTAACGTGCGTATGGTTCCCAGCACGGTGTCAGACACATCAATGATTAGTACGCGTTAGCACGTTACTGGTACTGAAGGGAATGGTTTAGTGTTGACTCAAGTTAAGATGGACACAGAGAACCTGAAGAGAAGCCAAAGGAAGAAAGGCTAGCCCAAGTGTGGGAAGAAAGTACTATGGAGGGAGGAACTGGAAGGCAGACTAGAAGAACAAAAGCTATTCAGATCTTCAGCTGTGCTGAGAACTGAATAAAAAAAAAAAACTTCAACTGGGGTGCCTGGGTGGCTCAGTCCGTTAAGCATCCGATTCTTGATCTCAGCTCAGGTCTTGATCTCACAGTTGTGAGTTCAAGCCCTGGCTTTGGGCTCAGCACTGGGCTCTGCCTGCTTTAAAAAAAAAAAACAAAAAAAAAAACCTCCAACTATTGCATAAGGGATTTGGGTTATACTTATGGAAGAGATTTCCTGGCAGTGGAAGGTATCAAATGTTACTAGATAAAGAGATTTTTTTTTGTCTGCTGGGATTGTTTGGTCAGCTGTTCCTGGGGCCAGAGAGGTGGATGAGATACCACGGATCCAACCTCATGAGTCCTCAATTCCGAGAATTGAAAGCAGCAAATGTGAGATCCAGCTGCCCCTAAAAGCTGTTTCTGGCAGAGGTTCTTAGATACATCCGATGCATTGAACTCTCTTCTCCTAACCCACAGTACTTGACGGAGGGGGGCAACTCAGGTTGTCAGCAGTCTTGACCTTTCCTCTCACAGGAGTTGACCAAAACATTTTTTCATTGGCCCTTTAAAGCCAAGGTGGCCGAGGCAGTATCATCTCTTGAGGTGTCCCCCCTGGCCAGATTCCCCTAGAAACCCACGAGCCTGTTCTTGAACCACAGCCTGGGAGAGCAGGAAAGGATGGACTGTCCTTGGGCTAAAGGTCAGAGGGGCCCATGTGGGAAACTCTTCCTGAATCCACCGACATGAGCTTTGGCATCTGGGTTCTGAGTTTGGTCAGGTATTCGATCTGACCCCAGCCCTGAAGAACAGGGAGAATAAGAGAAGCATCGTCTGAATCCCCACCTCAATGAGGGTGGGTGAGATCCTATGACACCCTAGGAGACAGTCATCCTCTACCATTTAGGGTCCTATAGAGTAATCACCTTTGTCTTGGAGACTCTTCCTGAGTCTGCTTCTCCAGGAAAAGAAATTAGCCATCTTCCCTTGGGAGCAGTGGCCCCAAAGCCCCCAGCTGGCTTATCCTTCATAAATTATCATTTATCCTATCATAAATTGGCACCTGCTGCAGCTGACCAGTTTTTCATAACCTCTTCTTTGGGTCCAGCCTTCTAACCCTTCATGATACCATGTGTCACCCTGACTCCTCTTCAAGCCTTCCATGGCCTTAAGGATCCAGTTGAGATGCCTTTGGAGCCTCTTCATTCCCAGCTCAGCTTCTCTTCCACGTTGGGCTTGAGTTTATATAATGGCCGCTGAGGAGGGATGGCCTCTTAGCTAAGACAATGGGAACAATGTTTAAGGAAAACATAGTGGAAGAGGTTCATCAGGGCAGCTCGCTAAGACAAAAATGTCTTTCTCCCTCACCTCTTTTGCCCTTGGATTTCAGTTTTCTTTGGTTTGAGTAAGAAAGATACTCCCAGAGCTGGCTGTCAGAAGCAGGGACAGATGGGTTATCCATCTTTAAAGAGGCGATACAGTATAGTGTCAGAGCACACACTTTGGTGCCAAATGGTCCAGAATCCAAAACACAACTGACTTGTGACCTTGCCAAGTCTGTGGACTCCATTGAGCCTCAGTTCCCTCTGGTGCAAATGGAGGTGGTCCCCCCCCCCCACCCAGGTTTGTTGTGAGGATGAACATGACTATGACTATGACGTCTAGAGAGAGCTGTTAGCCCGGGCTTGGCCCGTCATGGATGCTCACCAAATGGTGGCCCTGATTATTGCCTCTGACTTTTAGAATGTTCTTCCCTATATTTTTTGAACCTTGGCTTGTTTCCCAGTAGCTTCTCCTCCTTTGGGCGAATTCTGTGGTTGCTAGCCCACATCCTACAAACGGGAGTATTGCTATAACCTTTTTATAGTCACAGCTCCCAGCATTCTCAAGGTCCCCACAGCGAGACTGTTCATTTCTCCTCCGTCCCATACTTACTGCTTTGCTGGCCAAGTGTGCTTGTGGTGCTGCGTGCTATGGTGTGAATTAAATGTCCACAGGGTCTCGGGCTGGTTTCTGCAGATTTTGTCCCTGCGTGGAAGGAGTATGCCAACTGAGCTGGCTCTCCCACATAGTCCGGGGGTTCCCCGCACTCAACAGACTCACCAACCTCACACCAGAGCCACCTGCCCTGAAAGCTCCTTCTCCTCATAGTTCCCTTGACCTTGTGTTGTCTTGACTGTTTGGGTGATTCCACGATAATGGGTGGGAGGAAGCTGCCGCTTTGTATCAGGCGTCCTTGGGACTGAGAGCTGGCTGTCACAAGAGTTACAGACGGTAACCAATTAACCCCATAATGGATTAACCCGTTCAGTAGCCACTGTTGTGTATGTGTGTGCCGGTGGGACAAATGAGGACCTCTGCAGAAAGAGAGATAACACACGGGGTAAACTCTTGCCTTCTTGTCTGTTCCCTTCTCCCCTTGAATCCATCCATCCCACAAACACCGACTGAACGCTCGCTGTGTGCTACATGTTGTGCCAGCCGCCTAACTAACTCTCATCATTTCTTCCCCTGACAAAAGCATGAGATAGACACCAGCTCTAGGAAATGCACTCCCCGATGGCTAATGGAGAGAAGCTGAGTGCCTCTAAGACGGGGGCCCTGCTGACCCAGCCGGGCACCAGCCTGTCCAACAAGCTCCTTTAGGAGACACCGGTGTCACGGAGCCAGGGTTCCCCCGCCACTCTGTCCTCGCTGCCAGCACCCGTTCACAGCCCCCCCCCCCCCCCCCCGCCGCCGGGAAGACGCCCTTGTTCCCCTTCCAGGCATCTCTGAGGGCGCCCGGCCCCTGGCAGCTCTGCCTGCCTTCTTCCTCTCACCTCTCCAGCTGAGTCTAAGACCCCTACACCTCTGGGCAGGGGTGCCTCCTCCAGCTTCCCTTTGCTTTGGGGCTCCCGGTGGGAAAACCCTTGCTCTTCTCCCTTCCATCTTACTGGGCGCAGAGCTCCCGGGGAGAGGTGAGGCGCAGGTAAGGTGGGGTCCGCTGTGCTGGGGGTGTGCCCAGACTTGCATGACCCCGTCCACAGCCAAAACGGCCATCCTGGCCGTGTCGATCTCCGCGAGCCACCGGGCCTTCCAAACCCACGTGCACGTCACTGATGGCTGCTCCCGCCTAGTTGAATTGTAGATCACCTCCTCCGTCTTGGCTGCCACTCCCCACTCCCCCTCCCCCAGTCTCTCACATCCAATTAACACCCTCCTCCCAGCCCCCTTCCAGAGTCATTAGCAAAGAAGCAGAATGGTCTTGGCCCCAGAGTGATTTCCTGTCATCTCTGCTCATTCATTCTCTCCATGTCTTTGCTAAGCCATTAATAATGCTTCCTGCATCTCTGACTGTTCATCTGGGTCTCTGTGGCTTCATCCCAGCTCCTTGTCTCCAGGGTCGCAAAGAGCAGGTTGTCTGTCCTGTGGCCCAATACAGGTCTTCTCGTTCATCCGCTGCTGCTGCTGAGACGGCCTCCCGGTGGTGGCCACCGCATTGGCCTCTGGGGTCCCAACACAAGATGCTCCAGGAATAAACTGCTCACTGCCCGGGCAGCCCCCTCCTCCTTTCCCGGGAAGGAGGGGTTTTCCTAACAAGGGAGGAAGCCGGGCTCCTCTCGCCAGAGCCTTTCAGAACTTAGATGTGCTCACACACATGTGCCAGTGGGGCCGAGGAGCCCCGCGCTTCCTAACACACCTCTCTTAATGATGCCCCGGCCCCTGGGTGGGGGGGGGGGGGGTTCAGCTGGGAGGGTCCGTCGCTTGATGCCTCTGAGGGTAAGGGAGTAAGCAGGGGGCGTGATGACACTTCTTTCTAGCCTGACTGCTTTGGCCTAGCTGGGTCCACCCTCTGGGCAGGAGGCTCATGAGAGCTCCTTCTATCCTGTTTCAGCCCGAGGAGTTGCAGAAAGGACCCCCAGCTTCATGTACCCCCAGGGCACGGCGAGCAGTCAGATGGTACTGCGTGGCATGGACCTCGTGCTGGAGTGCATCGCCTCCGGGGTGTATGTACAGCTCGCACCCCCACCTCTGGCCACCCTCCGGGAGGACGCGGGTGGGGGTTTGTGCACGCTCTGTTCTTGCCACGGTTTGGGGGGCAAAACATCGTCCTCTCCATCCCGTTCTGGCTGTTTCCTTCATGGGTAATGGGGAAGGGAGATGGGTAGGCATCCTGGACGTGTGTTAGAACCTCACGTGACTTTACGTTAAGTCCCTCAGTGCTCTGCGGCCGAGCGTCCCCTCTGTATGGGAGAGGTCGGCTCTCATAGGGCACGCGTCCTTCTGGGCCCAAGTCCACTTTAAGGTCACCTGGGTGTCCCAGACTCTGTAGAAGAACAACAGGGCCGCAGCTGGTGATGAGTCCGTGTTTCCCGCTTGGTCCCTCTCCCAGCCCAACACCAGATATCGCGTGGTACAAGAAAGGTGGGGACCTCCCATCAGACAAGGCCAAGTTTGAGAACTTTAACAAGGCTCTGCGCATCACCAACGTCTCCGAGGAGGACTCTGGAGAGTATTTCTGCCTGGCCTCCAACAAGATGGGCAGCATCCGGCACACGATCTCGGTGAGAGTAAAGGGTACGTTGTGTGTATTTCTCATTATGCTGATTTTGCCAGCCCTACATGCCACGACCACCCTTCCCTCTGGGGGGCGGGCCGGGTGAGCAGGGGAGACCCAGCAACACTCTGGTTCGTGGTAAGTGACCTGCCAGGGATGGTGTCACCCCGTGGATGTGAGAGAGAGAGAGAGAGAGAGAGAGAGAGAGAGAGAGAGTGTGTGTGTGTGTGTGTGTGTGCACGGTGGGTACTAAGGGAAAGAGACCCACCCTGACCATCACCCACCTCTCTGTTGTGCCCAGGGCTCCCTCCACAAGAATGTACCTCCATGGTCCATGTGGATTTCACCCAGAGCCTTGTCTTTATTTACTTTTGCATTTTAATTCATGGCGTGTTGTTTTGGCCCTGTGCTGTCTGTGTACTTGTGTGTGGTTCTTTTTACAAATGGGGAATTATCACGACCCAAATTGTTTTTTTAAAAAAAAATCACTTCCCTCTCCCCTGAGCGCGGATGGCCCCCATGAGCTATCGCGGGCAGTGAAGCACGTGCCTTTCTGGGTCCCCGCCACAGGTGGGTAGGGTGCACCAGTTGCCTCTCAGCCCGGGGCCGAAAGGACGGTGGGGACGGTGAGGTCTGATGCCAATAGTACAAGAACTTCCGTAGCATGCGGTCAGCTGATCTTGTGACTTTGGTCTCAGCACGACACTCGGACCGAGGGTTCTTGACCTTGTTGGGGGCATCAAGATCTTTGACAATCCGATGCAAAGGAACTTCTCAGAAAAAAGTCCACATGTCCACAATTAGAAGGGCTAGCCAGCTCTTCCCTAACCAGAGCCCAGTGTCTAAAAGAATAAATACGAAGTCTTTTCTAAATGGTCAGATCTTGCAGCGATAGCCACAGAAACCCAGAGGGGCCAGCCCCGTGCGCACTTGACCACCTTCCCTGGCTCGAGCCCTTGGGTGCACATCATGAACACCTGTGGGGCTCTAAAAGCATTTGCTGCCCAAGCCTCCTCCCCTGAGGATTCTGACTTAATAGGTCTCCGACAGGCCCCAGTGTCCGTGTTTGTTAAAAGCTCTTCAGAGGATTCTGACGAGCGGCCCCAGTTTAGAACTATTGTTCTGCGAACTCAAAATAGACCGGGTGGCATCTGTGGCTCCAAGCCAGCCAAAGGCAGGCTGGACTGAGTCATCCCATGAGGATGAGCCCTGGGCAGGTGGTGAGGGCCTGGAGCTGGCACCCAGGGGCTCCTGCCTTCCTAGAGGGAGCCGGTCTGGTGTCTTTGGCCTGCCCCATGCCGTCTAACCCCCCTGCCTGCACTGTGTTTGTCTTCCAGCTGCTCCCTACTGGCTGGACGAACCCAAGAACCTTATCCTGGCTCCTGGCGAGGACGGGAGACTGGTGTGTCGAGCCAATGGGAACCCCAAGCCCACCGTCCAGTGGATGGTAAACGGGGAACCTTTGCAATGTAAGTAACGAGCCGTGGTCTCACCCGACTCCGCTGTCTCTCCTGTCTCTGCTGAGGCTCCAGATCCCCATCCCTCTGGGCCAGCCCCAGTGGTCCCAGAAGTGAAGTCAAAGAACAGCCCCTTGGCTGCTGCTTCTGGAGCGTCCCATCCCTGTGGACATCTCAAGAGACAGGAAACCTGCCTCACCTTTGTGCGAGAGGACAGGACACCTGTCGGTAGTTCCCCAGACCCCGCTCTCTGCTGAGGGCGAAATGAGAAGCAGGTTGGATGTGAGGAAGAACCTCCCCATGACAGCAGAGACGCGCCAGCACAGTTAATGAGTATGCCCAGATTTGGGGAAATTGCATCCTGCCCGATGGCTGGAGTAGGTGATTCCAGGGCCCCTTCCAGCTGGGGCTGTTGGTCGAGTTTTCCCGTCAGATTCTCGCCAGTTGCGTTCACGTTAGAAAATGTCCTTGCGGATCTCCGTGAGAGTGCAGCATGCCCGCACCGTCCGGTGCTGAGCACATACCTTCCCCCTCCCCCACCCGTCAGTGTCCTTCCACTGGGCACAAGCAGAGACACGGACGCCGCCTGCCCTCTGCTGTTGTGTCCTGACAGCACTTTGGGAACAGGGCGGACAAAGGCACCAGACTTCACAGCACCATTAAATAAATGCAGAGCCCAGGACTTGCAACTGAGCCTTGGCCCTGGAAAGGTCACCGGTCACTTAAGGGGAGTGACTGAGAGGAAAGTGGGCTCCATGAGAATTGCCAGGGAAGGAGGCATTGAAGTTGCTGGCGTGGACTTCTTTGTGCCTTTTTGCTGAGTGGGGACTTGGGGACGGGTGATAAGGATGCTGACCGTGTCTTCATTTACCTCCTGCTGATTCCCCAGTTCCGGGCTGACACTTGCTATCTGTGGAGTGGCGCCTGAGGGGCCAGACCTGGGGTGGCCCTCGGCCCACTGCTGCTGTGGGTCTGAGCGATGCTGGATGGGTTCACAGACCATCCAAGCCAAGGCACCCGGGCCAGCCCAGGAATCTTAGAGCAGAAAGTCACCTTCTAGCGAAAGATGGGAAGTGGAAATTCTTTACACTTCTAGAAAACTATTCATACAGCTCATTATCGTTCTCTTTTTTTAAATTTTTTTAATGTTTTTAATGTTTTTTAATGTATTTTTGAGACAGAGAGACTGAGCATGAACAGGGGAGGGACAGAGAGAGAGTGAGACACGGAATCTGAAGCAGGCTCCAGTCTCTGAGCTGTCAGCACAGAGCCTGATGTGGGCGCGAACTCACAGACCGCGAGATCGTGACCTGAGCTGAAGTCGGATGCTTAACCGACTGAGCCACCTAGGCGCCCCCCCCCTTTTTTTAAATGTTTATTATCATTCTCTTAATCTCCTCAGAGTAGGATGGGAGTAATTCTCCCCCGTTTGACAGAGAAGGGAAACGAGGCCCAGAAAGATTTATTGGTTTGTCCCAGTCCCAGACTGACACGTGAGCAGGACTGAGACCCCACAGCCACTCCTCAGCCCCTGCCGTCTGCATCACAAGCCAGCCGTACTAGAAGAACCGTGGGAGCAAATGTTCTCTCTCGGTTTAGGATACGTTTCTCGCGAAGATCAGGAAGCTTTGGCAAACCTAGGGACTCATTCCGTTTCAACAGGCATTGGCTTATGGGTTTAACTCTGAATGTTTGAGGAATGCTCTGCTCAGAGGATGGGAAGGTGGTAGGTCCCATCCGGTTGTACTTTCCTTTGTCCTTTTCAAAACACTTGGGTGTGCACACATTGGATTAAAATAATAACGACCATCATAATCTGCGTGTGCCAGGCCTCTGCTGATGAGTTTATGCATGCATAACATCTCAGGTCACCCTCCTGAGAGCCCCGCAGGGTGACATATCATCCCCATCCCGCACACAAGGATGCTGGAGCTTACAGCAACTGAATAAAGCGGGCCGGTGATGCGGTTAGAATTCAAACCCCTTTCTGTTGCCGCGGCTTATGCTGTCAACCACGTCTGCCCAGCTGCTGAATAGGAGGAGCAGGGATTCACAGTCCCATGGGACAGACTGAGGGACAAACCCCAGTAGGTTTGATGATGGGCCCAAAGTCACACAGCTAGGCAGCAGCCGAGCCGGAAGCCGGGACTTCTGGTGCTTCTTCCACAGCACCCCGGTCATCCTAGGGGGCCCTGGCCAGAGCCCCAAGTGCCCTCCACCCTGCCCCTCCTGTTGCTCACGTGGACCGTCTTTCCTATCTGAAGCGGCACCACCCAACCCAAACCGCGAGGTGGCCGGGGACACCATCATCTTCCGGGACACCCAGATCAGCAGCAGGGCTGTGTACCAGTGCAACACGTCCAACGAGCATGGCTACCTGCTGGCCAACGCCTTCGTCAGTGTGCTGGGTGGGTGCACCCCTCCGCTCGCCCTCAGTGCAGCCTCCCTGGGTGTTCTTCTCCAGAGGTCAGCCAGGCTGGGTGGGGCAAGAGAGTGGCGGGATGGGGGAAGCATGGACACTGAAGATGAATTTTCTGGGGAGGATGAGGGACTTCGGACCCAGGGATCTGGATGTGTGGACAATTAGTTCCCTGTTAGAAGTCGATTTGGGGCCCTTTCCCCCTCCAGATGACGGGGAGGGACCTGTCTCACCCCTTCCACTATCCAGGCCAGTTCTGCCTGCGTTCTCAGTGTCCTGGGGGTAGGAAATGGTTCTGAATCCGTTGGTGTCCCTCCCAGAGCAGGGAGAGGGCAGAGGCGACCGGGAGATGCTTTGGGGTTGTGGAGAGGGAGTTATAGAACCTGCTGGATAATTTGGGGAGGCCCTTTGCAAAAGCTGGACTAGATGTAGTGTAGGCTGAGGGTAGATGGGTGACCCTCCTCCTTCCTCACCCAACCCTGAGAGGCTTCTAAAAGGAGGAGGTTTGACAGGGGAAGGGATGTTGGGGATTGGAGAGCTGCTATGCCACCGAGGCACCTAGAAGAACTGGGGGGCTGGTAGCTGGAAAAGCTGACGCCCCCAGCCAAGACCCGTTCTCCGGGACTTGCAGACGTGCCCCCTCGGATGCTGTCACCCCGGAACCAGCTCATTAGGGTGATCCTGTACAACCGGACGCGGCTGGACTGCCCGTTCTTTGGGTCTCCCATCCCCACACTCCGATGGTAAGTTCTAGGAGACCAGGCATCCCCCCTGGGGTCCTGTCTTATGGTGCCCGTTCCCATCAGGTCCACATTAGGTATTCAGTGAGACCTGGGAACCTTAAAGGGTGGAAGCCAGGGGGAAGTTGGCAGATCACTGAGGTCAGCCCCCTCGTTTATTTTTTAAAAAAAAATTTTTTTTCAACGTTTATTTATTCTTGGGACAGAGAGAGACAGAGCATGAACGGGGGAGGGGCAGAGAGAGAGGGAGACACAGCATCGGAAACAGGCTCCAGGCTCTGAGCCATCAGCCCAGAGCCCGACGCGGGGCTCGAACTCACGGACCGCGAGATCGTGACCTGGCTGAAGTCGGACGCTTAACCGACTGCGCCACCCAGGCGCCCCTCGTTTTATTTTTTATTTAGTTAGTTTTAGAGACAGAGAGAGAGAGAGAGAGAGAGAGTGAGAGTGGGGGAGGAGCAAAGGGAGAGAGAAAGAAAATCCCAAGCAGGCTCTGCTGATAGCACAGAGCCCGATGCAAGGCTCAAACTCATGAACCATGAGATCATGACCTGAGCCGAAATCAAGAGTCCGACACTTGGGGCGCCTGGGTGGCTCAGTCGGTTAGGCGTCCGACTTCGGCTCAGATCATGATTTTTATGATCCGTGAGTTCAAGCCCCGCATCGGGCTCTGTGCTGACAGCTCAGAGCCTGGAGCCTGCTTCCGATTCTGTGTCTCCCTCTCTCTCTGCCCCTCTCCCACTCATGCTCTGTCTCTGTCTCTCAAAAATAAATAAACGTTAAAAAAAATAAAAGTTGGACACTTAAGCGACTGAGCCACCCAGGTGCCCTCCTTTATTGTGCAGAGAAGAAAACCGAGGGCTAGAGACTTGCCAGGGTCGCCCAGTGGTTGGAGGTGGACCCTGCAGGGGCTCAGGCTCCAGGCTGCCCGCACAGCCTCTCGAGACGTTGCCACCCCACTCCCTTGGGCCAGTCCTCTCAGTATGCTTCGTGTTGTGCTGCTCTGTTGTGAGGTTTAAGAACGGGCAAGGCAGCAACCTGGATGGTGGCAACTACCATGTCTATGAGAACGGCAGCCTGGAAATCAAGATGATCCGCAAAGAGGACCAAGGCATCTACACCTGCGTCGCCACCAACATCCTGGGCAAAGCTGAAAACCAGGTCCGCCTGGAGGTCAAAGGTAAAGGAGAGGGTTGGTAGGCGGAGGGCGGCGTGGGGGCAGGCGAGGAAGCCATCGTCACAAAGCAATTCCCGTGCGCTGTTCCCTTTGAAAATGCACCCATCCCTGATGGGACCCTCCCTGTGCGTCTGTGTGTCCTCGAGGGTTTCCAGCTGGCCTGGGTGCTGGGAACACCGAGCCATTCTCAGCCTGGTCCATGTGGAATTAAAGAGGGAAGCCCGAGACCCCACCAACACCCCACTACACCCCAGAAAGTGCATCATCTATTCCCAAGCCAGATAGAAAGGACTTGGGGATTGTTTACTACTTGGAATCACTCATTCACATAACTGAATGTGACCTTCTTCCACCTTCCGTGGTCGGTCTAACCTTGAGGTCACGCGCGTCACACGGTGAGGCCACGTGGGGTGGTGGGCAGAGGCCACGCCAGTGACGACCTCCCTCGGCTTCTCCACAGACCCCACCAGGATCTACCGGATGCCCGAGGACCAGGTCGCCAAAAGGGGCACCACGGTGCAGCTGGAGTGTCGGGTGAAGCACGACCCCTCTCTGAAGCTCACGGTCTCCTGGCTGAAGGATGACGAGCCCCTTTACATCGGAAACAGGTTTCCGCTCCTTCCCTCTCTCTCCCTGCCACGAGTCTGGGACCGTTTCCTTCCCCCTTGCCCTTGGCGACGCACTGAGGAACCCAGGGACAGGGAACCTGTGTCGTGCGTGCAGAGGGGCGTGGCAGCATTAGTGACTCCCCAACCCCGGGTCCCTCTCTCCCTCTCCCCCCAGCTCTCTGCCTGTCCCCTCCTCTTCCTTCTCCCTCTCCTCCTTTTCCCACTCCTTTCTCTCTTCCCTCCTCTCTTCCACTCTCTCCTCCCCCCTTTTCCTCCTCCCTATGCTCTCCTCCTCCCTGCAAGTCTCGGCAAGGCTGGCGGCAGCGTCCTCAGACCTGCTTGCAGTGCCCCTGTTCTCCAGCAGAGGGCAGGGCAAGCCCGAGTCGCCGGCCACCAGAGTGCCCGTGGGGCGTCCGAGCCCGTAGGCAACTTGGACTCTTACCAGACCACCCCAGCCTCTCGCGTCCAGATTTCAGTGATGTAGGGGGAGGGGAAGCATTGAAAGTGTCTAAAAGTCCCCACGGGGGTCTCTAATGTGCAGTCCATGTTGGGAATGGCTGGTCCAAGCCTTCCTCCACGGGGCTCTTTGTTGTACCCTCTAACATCCCCAGGGGTGTTTGTGCAGAGCCCTGAGGTCGCGCATGGGGAACAGCGGTTTCCGCGATCATCTTGCTTCTCCAGGGGTGTACCCTGCAGACAGGCGCAGGCATCCGTGCACTCAGTGGATACTCAGAGCTCCACCAGCCCGCCCTGCTCCGTGGTGCCCACCTCCCTCAGCAGGAGAGAGCTCAGAGGAGCCCAGGGCGCCTGGCCTGAGCCTGGGTGCGAGACTGGCCTGGGCTGAAGTGAGAGCCAGAAGTAGGGGAAGAGGAGGGATACCAGCCCGCCTGTTGAGGCGTGGACCTAACTGTGTCCTAATTTGGGAGGGGAGCGCAGCACAGGAAAGACACAGACGTTATGGCCACTGGGGCATTCGAGCGCAAGGAACGTGGGTCAGGGCTTCCGCTTCACCCACTTCCCCGTCCCCCTCCGTCAGGCACCTAAGGGCGCCAGGTGACAGTGAGGACCGTGCCTCTCTCGCAGCATTGAGAGGGGGGCCTCCTGTCGCCTGGGAGGGGCTGTGACTGCCCAGGCCGGCCTGTGACGCTCCCCTCTCTGACTTGCCACCCCCCGCTCCAGGGAGAAAGCAGACAGTGCCCGGGGCTCCCCCCCAGCCCCCCACTGTCTGCCCGCTCGCCCTCCTCCCGACCCCTCCCTGGTGCCCTTGCAGGATGAAGAAGGAGGACGACTCCCTGACCATCTTTGGTGTGGCTGAGCGAGACCAGGGGAGTTACACATGCGTTGCCAGCACTGAGCTGGACCAAGACTTGGCCAAGGCCTACCTTACTGTGCTAGGTAACTGCCACCGCTCACACGCGCTCTGACCTCCCCCCGCCACCCCTTCCCGAGGCCAGAGAAGCCGTGGGCCTTGGACGGCTCCCAGGGCCCTGCCTGTGGTCAGCGGGCTGGTCAGGCACGGTGGTCTCCTGCCATTTGATCTGAGGGTTAGGAAGCTGCTCCTTTCAGAACGTGCTGGGCTGGACACCGTACCTCCCGAGTGGAACCATTAACTCGCCCAAATCCTCAGCTGAAGGGTTCCTGAGCGAGAGAGGGAAGGTGGACAGGGGGTTCTTCTCGTGATCATTTTTACCAACTTCACAGCTGCCTCTCTACCGCTACGCCAGTGAAAACAGTCCACCGTCGAAGCGAGACTGAATTTTGACTTTATTCTGGGAACACCCTCTGCCAGCCTCCCTCCCCCTCCCACCTCCGGTTTCTTGAGGGGATTTCACAGGACGCGGTGCACTTAGCAAAATGATTCCATCACGTCCTGCCCTGTGTCCGGGCCAGACTGTGAATACTAAGCCATCCTAACCCCAGAGGAAGGTAGCCTTTCCCATCCAGGGAGGCACATCCCCTGGTGTCGCCTCGTCACCTCTGTCCTCTTTCTGGGCGTCCCTTTGCCCCTGCTGTTGGTCCACCCTGTCTCTTCTGCGGTGGTGGTACACAGCTGCCGGGGACGGTGGTTCTATGCACACGGTGGCACTGGGATGGGAAGGAGACGAGTCCCCCTGCCCCCACGCCAGCCGTGGAGGAAACAAGACGACCTCTATAAGACATGGGGGGGGGGGTGTCTCCGTGGAAGGGCAGGTGAAGCTGTGCCTTGAACACCTCAGCCCGGGGCAGCTGTTCAAGCCTCGGCCGCCTATTCCCATCCTTCTGGAACACCTGTAACCCTGGATAACCTGCTAACCTGGATAACCCGTCTTACCTTTGCAGCTGATCAGGCCACTCCAACTAACCGTTTGGCTGCCCTGCCCAAAGGTAATTCGTACTAATCACGGGACCCTCGCCAGAACCTTCCCTAGGTAGCGGGGAGGGTGGAGCCCGAGGAGGAAGGTGCTACAGGACAGGCTGTGCGGTGCGTAGGCAAGTGGGTAACGCTCCCCACTCCCCAGGGTCCCGCCCGCACCTCCCAGCCCCGCCGCAGCCCTACTCCGGGCTTCCCGCGCTTTTCGCAGGCGAGGCTGCTGTTCCACCCCATCCCCTACTCGTGGCCACGCTCACCGCTTCCTGGTGGTGGCCCGTTCTGTCCCCACAGCTTTGGCCGCAGAAGCGTGTAGGCTGCTGTCGGGAAGGCCCACCCACTTCAAGTTCTCCATAGGCCCATCTCGTTCGCGGCCTCTCCACATCGGCTGCTATGTACCTGTTCACACCCTGCATTTACACGTGTGCACACAAACACGAACGTGGGCTCGGGTGACTCACCTGCCGGATCCTCCCAGCAACCAGCCAAAATCTAGAAATAACTGGGTCGAGGAGCCAGGGTGGGGAAACGGCACGCGTACCACACCGGTCAGGGGTGAGGTAGCTTTACCCCCGGGCCAGGATGGCCCTCACACCCACTGACGAAATCCGGTGAGACTGGAGCCCCCAAGGGTGCCTCCCCCACCCCTGTTTGGATGTTTGCGGGGCGCTTCTGTCCTGCTGTCCACCACTGAAACTTCTAGACCAAGTCCCTGTCTCCTCCCTGGCCCGGTCCTCTGCCTTTGTCCCTCCCCTGCGCCTAACCGGTCTGCCTCACTCAGCACTCCAGACACCCTCCCAGACCCCTGCCCCCTCAAAGCCTTGGCAGAGTAGAAGGTAATTATCCAGAGAAAAGGAGACAAAACCCCACACTTCCTCGCCAGCTTTCCGAAGGGTCACAAGCATGGGTCTCGTGAAAAGGGCAGCATTTCCCAAACACTTGCACCCAAGAGTATCCGCAGAAATGGGCTAGGTCGGTCCCAGTTCTCTCTGTGCCCTACGTCCTTTGATGCTTTTGGGGTGGGGGTGGAATTTGGAGTCTCCTCTTTGTTCTACCTCGGCCCCCTGAGGGAACGGGGCAGGCCAGGGTTGATTCCTGCCGGCGGTGACCACAGCCCATCAGGGACCCGTCATAGGACAGTGTCCAGGGCCGGGGCCGGCCCAAGGACGGGATGCCTCTAACTGGGGAGTCCTGCGTGCTGTGTTCTTCCTCTCCTGCCAGGTCGGCCGGACCGACCCCGGGACCTGGAGCTCACCGACCTGGCCGAGAGGAGCGTGAGGCTGACGTGGATCCCAGGGGACGATAACAACAGCCCCATCACAGGTCAGCCAGGGGCCCCGCGCTCCGATCCAGAAGCGAGGGAGGGATGGCGGCCTGGTCTCTGGTAGCAGCCGGAGGCTTTGACCGGGTCTCTGGTCCTGCTTGTGTCCCACTTGACACGTGCCCTGGGCTGTTCCCAGAGCACACGGAGGCCTCGGTTCCCCTTTCGCTGTCTTGGGAGGAGTCTGCGCGTGCCTTTGCCCACCCAAGGGAGATGATAAAGACTAGCGGGAGCCACGAGGGAGTACTTGGCAGAAGAACTCTGCTAGCTCAGCTCCCAAACAGCACCGTCTTCCTTGTCCCCTCAGACTACGTCGTCCAGTTCGAAGAGGACCAGTTCCAGCCGGGGGTCTGGCATGACCATTCCAAGTTCCCGGGCAGCGTCAACTCCGCCGTCCTCCAGCTGTCCCCATACGTCAACTACCAGTTCCGGGTCATTGCCATCAACGAGGTGGGCAGCAGCCACCCCAGCCTCCCCTCCGAGCGCTACCGAACCAGCGGGGCGCGTGAGTACCCGAGGGCGGACGGACCAGGCGCTGAAACCAGGTGCCCTGAGGTCAGAACGGAGTTCCCCCAGTTTCTGGCCGCAGGAACGAACGTGGGCGGGTTATGTGACGTCTCCGAGGTTCGACCTCTTCATCGGGGGAGTAGCGGCACCTCCTCCCTCACGGGGCTTTCGTTTGAAAATGCGGTTTGGGTACTTCCCGTGATGCCTGGCATCTAGTGAACACACAGCAAATGTTGGCTGTGGTGTCTTATTATTACTAACATCCTTAATAATTCTTGGTGATCTGCCTTAAAGGGAAGTGCAAGGGCAGAGATTTGCAGTAGAAATACGTAATCCGGTGTTATGTCAGATTTCTTTTCCTATCCCACTTGGGGTCGTGTTTAGATTTCTGAAAACACACCAGCTCATTGAGCATGGGGCTGCTCCCCCAAAATGTTAAATGCCGGGGATAAACCAGTCTGGTATTAAATTTAGTAGATAATCCACGAAGGGGATAATCCACATTGAGTTAGCTGTCTGGACCATCCAAAGTATGGAAAGCCTTACGATAAATGCCATCTGGCAAGGGATTAAAATGCAAAAGAAATTAGCGCTGCTTGTAGGGGCAGGGGGTTAAGTCTTAGCTAGGAAGGCACGTCATACACATGAGAAAACAGCAGAGCGAGTTCAGTTGCCTGTGGGATAGAGCGTGGAGAGATGCTGAGAAAAGACAGAACACAGAAGGGACGGGTCGGGTGGGAGGGAGAGAGTTTGGTGGCTCACTGTGCTCTGGTGAAGCGAATTGGACTTGAACTTTGCATCCATTTGGGTTCCAGCCCCTGAGTCCAATCCCGCCGACGTGAAGGGAGAAGGGACCAGAAAGAACAACATGGAGATCACGTGGACGGTAAGGGTCCCTCCCAGCCCCCCGTCTTGATTTGAGCACCTGGAAGCCCTTGCTCTCGACACCCCTGAGAACCCAAGACCACTCTCTGCACCGGACATCCAGAAAGCAAACAGGAGCACGTCTAAAAGCAAGATTTAAGACAGGAGGAAGGAGCAGGGGTGACCAAGGAACATAGACAGCTCGTCTGGCAAAATCAGAGAGAGTACCAGCAGACATAAAATGGACTACTCTCTAGAAGAAGGAGGGGTTTCGGTTGGATTCTAGAAAAGATTTAGCCTAAACGTGTATACCTAGCTTTGGCGTGTTCTGGGGCCCTCCCACTGGAGCTGGTTGGGGGTAGAAGGAAGACCAGTATCCGAGGTTCTTTCAGGGCAGGCTTCCTTTTGGTCCAGGAATGAACTAGATGAAATAAAAGCTTCCCTCCAGGCCAGGGTTGAAAAAAATCCCATCTTCATTTTGGCTCACCGACTATATTTTCCAAACCAAAATTGGGATACGTGGTCCCCAAATGACTTTTGCTGCAAACCACTTCCAAGTCTGCGAGGTGCACGTTCAGCCATTGAAATATTGACATTTCTGTGCTGCCACCATGAGTAACAGAAGCAGGGAGATACAGTGTTGGGGATGATGGCCATCCCCATCGTTCTGAGGGCTCGGCCTCACGGCAGCCCTGGCAGCTGGGCTGAGCCCAGATTCAAGACACTGGGCTCATCTTCAGGACCTTGCAAGGACTGGCTCTTGGTCTACAGCTCTGTAGTGTGGGCTCCCAGGGGACCGATTCCTAGACCATGCCCTCAGGGAACAGAGAAGAGTGTTGCACCCACCGTTAGCTGCTGGGAATGACAGGATAGTCACACATGGATTTGGTAGAACCCAAGTCAGTTCTGGAATTTTGAGTTCAGTGGCAGCAGGCATGCTGTGGCTAAACCACAACTCATCCCTCTCCGACTTTAGAGAGTATCATGTTGTTTCCTTGTTTTGTTCTTACCGATCCGTCACAGGAGAGTCCTGTTGAAACTACAACGTTGGCTCCCTGTGCACATGCAGATGCGGGTGGCTCTGGGGGTCAGAGTGACTAGGTCTTGGGCGAAGCCTGTCACAGAAAATCTACATGCAGCTGAATTCATGGGACTCTGGCTTTCGGGGACTCAGTGTGGGGGTGGCACACCCTCCCAGGGCTGCGAGGGAGCCAGTGCTGTGCAGATGGGGGCAGCGTGCCTGGCACAGAAGGAGAGCGCAGGCTGTGGGCGGGTCTGGGCTCCACCCTCGCCTTCAATTTCTCCCCACTCAGCCCATGAATGCCACCTCTGCCTTTGGCCCCAATCTGCGCTACATCGTCAAGTGGCGGCGGAGAGAAACCCGAGAGACGTGGAACAACGTCACAGTGTGGGGCTCCCGCTACGTGGTGGGGCAGACGCCTGTCTACGTACCCTATGAGATCCGGGTCCAGGCTGAAAATGACTTTGGGAAGGGCCCTGAGCCAGACACTGTCATCGGCTACTCCGGGGAAGATTGTGAGTACCCTCCCTCATGCGCTAGCAAGGACCCTCCCAGCCTGGCTGCGCAAGGCCAGCCTCACAGACCAGGAACCTCAGGGTGGGTCATAGGGCCTTCCGAGAACATCCTGGGAGGACAGTCGGTTCCCCGGAAAGAGAAATCCCCTATGGTGAAGTCGGGCAACAGGCCCCTTGTAAATGTCAGGAGCAGAAATGTCATCACACAAATGCTAGTTAGAATTCTTGAACATCATCACGTGGTCCAGTGCTCCCATTTTATGGATGTGAACCCTGAGGCCTTGCGAGGCAACAACCTTGCCATTATTACACAATAGCAGATGTCAAGCTGGAAAATAGAAGCCGGGCCTTCGAGTCTACCTTACTGCCAAGCCTTGCTAGTGCCAAGACTTCGGGACTCTCCCTCCCAAAGAGCCATAATTAGACTCCTCCGCAGGAAGCAGGGCCCCAGGCCAGACTCCTTCTTGGCTCCCCCGGGGAGACCTCAAGAAATGTAGACGGTCTCCAGAGGCTTAGTCTGGAATGATCCACACCAGCCACCTGCTGGCATCCCCAGTGTTGCTCTTAACCTTCGGAATTGGCTTACAAAGAGAAGTTCTTTGGAGGCTAGCCTCAGTGAACCAACAAGTTTCTGGGCATGTACGTGGAAGTATATGCCTGGCTTTTAAGACAGCAGTGGCCTCCTTGTCCACAGCACGTCAATTCAGTAGGCTGCTGAGCAAAGCAGGGGGGTTGGTGGCGCCCCTCCCAGTCAGGGCGATCCACGCCCTCGTGGGTCTGCGTCTGATCCCAGAAAAGACCACGTAGGTGGACGGGGTGACCAGAAGGAAGGGAAGAGGAGAGTCTTGGGGAGTTGCAAGGGCCAATACTGGGGTCAAGAGTCGAGCCAGTGTTGTGTGTCACAGTCAGATGGGAAGAAGGGAGGGTTGGGCCCCGGGCCCCACTTTCCTGGACCCACTTGGGAATGAGTGGAGGGTATCAGCAGGCTCTCTGTCCATCCTGCTCCTCGTCTTTGTGGTGGCAGACACTTCCAGACAGGACACTGGCAGGAACTACTGGCTGCTGAGTATGGACTAAGCAGGGTCTAGTCGTGAACTTCATGGACCTGCCCACAGTTTCCATTGCACCTGCCCACCCCCGAGGTCTGGAGGAGGTGCAGGGTGGGGGGGGGGGGGTGGGGCAGAACAGCTTTGGCAGCAAAGTGCAGAAAATGGAGGCAAGAATCAGTCATGAGGGAGGGGTGGGTCTTCTTCTTCAGGTAGTCAAGGGTCAGAATCCTGTCCTGAACTAGGTTAGGGCATCTTCATCTATGGGTGATGTCTCCTGCAGGGTGCTGGTAGGAAACAAATGTCACTCAAAGGGGACTGTCTCTAATGTGAGGACAGGGTTCAGGAACCATGCTGCCGCTGGGCTAGCAACAGCGGAATCCCAGTATAACACTCTGAGCCTTGAAGGGTCAGGGGACAGGTGAGTCCCCACAACCAGGACTGCCCTTGGATAGAAAAGTACACCACCGTCAACCTGAGCCCCGCAGAGAGGCAGGCAGGGGACTAGGTACCCACCCTCCCTCTCCTCCTGCCCTGGGGTCTCCTATTGAGCTCTCCTATTGAACAAACCCTTCCAGAAGCCTGGGAACAAGGGGACCAGCTGACACGGTCCGGAGAGGGTAGCCTGCTGGGACACAGAGCAGGGTGGGGAAGGGTAGCACATGGGATGAAGGGGCAAATGGGGGCTCCCAGCATCTGAGAGTAGCAAATAATTGCCTTCGAAACATGTAAGTAGACCCCTCCCACCAAGATGGCCACCCTTTTGCCCTGGCCTTTCCCCCACTCCCGCAAGTGCAGCCTCATGGAGCAGTGATAGCCCCTGCCCTCATGGACTACCCAGTGTCTAGAGTGGGGTGGAGGCACAGGCCGGCAGAGAACAAGTCCCTAGACCCTAGAGTCCAGGGGCCAGCCCCGCTTGTATAACCAGTTCTCTGTCCCAACACATTGCAGATCCCAGGGCTGCGCCCACTGACGTTAAAATCCGAGTCCTGAACAGCACAGCCATCAGCCTTCAGTGGAACCGCGTCTATCCCGACACGGTGCAGGGCCAACTCAGAGAGTACCGAGTGAGGAAACCCGCTCTCAGCCCCGCCTAACCACCCAGCTTGCTAACCAGGGCAAGGGGGTAGCAGACGCGGGCCATAAGATCCTTGGAAGGGGTCCTAGGGATAGTTTTTAGATCCAGAGTTGATTCACGAAGATGATGTCTAGTGTTAGCGGTTCAAAAATACACCCAGGAAAAAATTACCAGGTGTGGCCTGCAAGAAATGTGCTGACGGTTCTGCTCGGCAGAAAATCACGGGAAGGGTGGTGGGTCGGGGTTGGCCCTGCGTAGCACGTTACGCTTCTCGTACATGTGTGAGCAGGCACACGTGTATCTTAGGAGCAGTGTTGAGGCACCCCTGAGCTACACTCCTCCCCTCTCCGAATGGCCCCCGCTGGGCTGCTTGCCTCACCCGTCTGCTTTCATGAAACCCCAGCTAACAGGGAGAGCCACCAAAGACCTCGGGATTATCCAGCGTATGGATTATGAAGGCCCTCGGCTTCTCCTGGTCTCCCTGCCTGTGAGCAATTTCTGCTCACTGGTCTCTCCTCTTAGAAAGGGTAGGCCGAGGTGCGGGAACGGGAGAGAAGACCCAGGCTCTGCCAGTCTCTCCCTTACTTTATTTAAAAGTTGCCCAGGAAGTGAAGGAGGCTGTAGGCATGGGACAGTTCACGTTCTGTGACTTAGAGGTCATTGAGAGTTGGCTGATGGACAGCTGGGGGCAGAATGGAGGGAACCAGTCTCTTTTGCGGACATGAATTTGGTAGGTAGGGGAAAGAGGCAAGAGGATATATACACTCGAATGAGCTCTTCCCCAGCATTTGACTTGCACTCTTTACCTACCTGCCTGGAGGCTTTCTTGGCTAAGCTCCCATTGGGCCCCCTTCTTAAGTGTGGATTTCCTCCTTCCTTTGCCATTGGAGGCCCAGGTGACGCTGGTGTGGCAGCCTGACCTGGGCCTTCTTACCTACTGCTAACTGTTCCTTGTGTCCCAAACTCTTCTCGACTCTACTTATAACACTTACCACCTTCTGAAGGCCATCCCGTCCAAGCTCTTAACAGCCTGGCGTCCCCTGACTTGGACATGTGTCTATCCCATTCTAAAGGTCTTCAAACAATATTAAAAGAAAACGTTTGACTTCAAAGGATTAAATCAGCTCTCGTATTCAGACTTCTGGGGGTAACCTGTTACTTGTCAACTTCCGCTTCCTGCCGATCTAAACCATACTAATCCAACTCAAGGTGATGTGGTCTTTGAGCACAGAAGAGAGCTTTCCATGCCGGGACCCTGGGCTCATATTTGTGGTTCCGGCATGGATTCCCTGAGCAACTTGTTCCCAGCTTGGAAATAAGTCTCATGATGGACCATCGCCATCAGTAACTTTGGCCAACCTGCCTAACCCAGAGAGGCGATGTGGCTCAGAAAACGATTGAACCCGAAACACCCATTTCTTGTTTCGCATCAACTCTTACTCGCTAGTGGCTGATGAACAGGGCTTCTAAGGCCGCTCCCCCAGCCCTAGGGGGACTGATGAGGGCATTCGGGATTCGGAGCCCGTGGCAAGCAAAGGGAAGACCGGTCACTACCATCGGCACTAACAACTAACCCGCTCCACCTGACCGTCCCCTCACCGGCCTGCCTCTGTCCCGAAGGCCTACTACTGGAGGGAGAGCAGCTTGTTGAAGAACCTGTGGGTGTCTCAGAAGAGGCAGCAAGCCAGCTTCCCCGGTGACCGCCCCCGTGGCGTGGTGTCCCGCCTCTTCCCCTACAGTAACTACAAGCTGGAGATGGTTGTGGTCAATGGGAGAGGCGATGGGCCTCGCAGTGAAACCAAGGAGTTCACCACCCCGGAAGGAGGTAGGTGTGACCCACAGCTCTTCGGGGTGGGGCAGGACCAGGGTAGCACGTCCAGGCGGGCCTGGAGCAGCCCCCAAGTGACTTGGCCGGACATTACAAGGCGAACTCTGCACGACCCCGAGAAGCTGATGTCCCGCGAGCCGAGCGGCTCCTGCCATTCCCACAGCACGCCAGCACCTCCAGGGTGGCCTGCCCTGACAGGACATCGTGTCTCAAGAGAAGACCTGTGCCGTCTGCTGCTGACCGCATTCCAGACAGGCTGGCAGACTGACCCCCGCAAAGGTGCTGGGGGAGCCTGGGCTACCCCCACCTCCAGAGGCCGAAGCACAGTCACCCTGACCGCCGGAAGCACCCAGGACCTTCAGAGCTCTCTCGGCACTGTAAATCCAGAAGCTTCCATGGGGATAGCTGGTCTGTGTGCACAGTGGCCCCGCAGGGGGCGCCCTGATGCTGGTTCACGATCCGCCTGCTCCTAGGAGGCAGATGCCTGCGAAGCTTATCCGCTGGGCATTTGCTTTGCCCTCTTCCATTTCTCCCCCTCCCTTTTAACTGCTTTCCCCCCATTTTTCTTCTCTTCCTCCTTCTTCATTCTTCTCTCTTGTTTTCTTTATTCCTATCTGTCCCAGCCCCTCATTTTCTCTTCATCTTCGGCCTCTCCCCGTCCCTCCCGCTCCTGGTGCCCTGTCCGTGGATCCCATCTTGGGTTTCTTTCTCCTCACCCCTGCACCCCGCATTCCCGGCTTGGAGCCTGGCTGCTGCTGGCACCCAGCGGTGAGCATCCTTGTCTGAAGCCTAGGAACCACAGCCTCTGTGCCAAACAGCTGTGGTCGGTCCCCTGCCAGCTGGAAGGTGTCTTTGCAGGAGCAGAGCCTAACGTGTGCCGTATCCACAGTAGTTGTTAAAGGAAAACTCGACTGACCTCTTCCCCATTTAAACTGAGTCTGAGCCATGCTTGTCCTAAACTGGGGGAAGCAGCATCCTGGATGGGGCGGGGGGGCTTTGGCCCCCTTGTGGTTCCGATGGGTTCCGGCGTGACAGTTATCCTGCCTGGGGGTTGCCCAGAGGTCAACACCTTCATGCTTGTGCTTTGTTTTTGTGTGCTTCCTCATCCTGCCTCCCCCCTCCCCCTCATCTCCCCTGCCCTCTCCTCCTTCCCCAAGTACCCAGTGCCCCCAGGCGTTTCCGAGTCCGGCAGCCCAACCTGGAGACAATCAACCTGGAATGGGATCATCCAGAACACCCCAATGGGATCCTGATCGGATATACTCTCAAATACGTGGCCTGTACGTTCCGCCCTTTTTTTCTCTTAATCTGGGAATCGGAAACCCCATTCTCACCAACTCTCGAAGGAATCGAGGCAGGAAGCCTATGGGTGCAAAGGGCACTGCAGAGGGATAGAGGCACCTGGGAGAAGTTCCCCATGCGATTAGGAGAGGCAGGCGAGACCGAGGGAGCTCCTGGTCTAATGAGGGGTGCAAGTCGGCCCCTCAGGGATCTTAGGGTCTCCGACACCCAGCAGTAAGTCTAGGAGAGACAGTTTTGACCTCCTCCGATGGGGCAGACTACATGCAAGGGAATCCACACGACCCTTGGGGACACCAAACAAGGTGTCATTTATGTTAAGGCAGCTGTATATAGAGCGACTCCGTCAAGAGCCCGAGTAGGGAAGACCTGACCTTAAGAGCTCAGTGTCACCATGCAAGGACAGGGGTGTCATTACATTTGAAAAGCTGTAAGCCTTCTAAAGTAGGTGATGTTGTACCGCATCGGGAAGCTCAGAGGGCCAGGTGTGGCGCGGTTGACGATTTTAATAGCCAACTGTGTGCTTCTGTGCGGTTCTGAATCCATCTCTGGACCTGACCGTCCCCCTTTGAGGTATAGTGAATAGGCCTTTTACAGAGGAGGCATTAATGATCAAAAGCTCTAGTGGTTGTGCCCTAGTTCTGTTTGAAAGGAAGAAAGGAACTCAAGTTTTGTCCTTGTTGAAAAGGCCTGGGGATTATAAACTAAATCTTTCAGCATCAGCCACATAACTTTGCAGTGAGCTGGAGATAATGAGATCAGTGAAAAAGCATTAACCCTGGTGTGTCATCGGAGGGAGAGACGGAGGGGTCTCGCCCAGCGCTCTGCCCTTAAACCCAAATCCCCTACCCCCCAGGTCATTAAGGTTTCGGGGCAGGTCCCACACGTGCCCTCTCCAGCAGAGTCGGGAAGGCTTTCTCCTCCCAGCTGCAGATTGTACAACCCACCACGGTCAATGTTGCTGAAGTTCAATTCCACTTACCTATCTCTCCCCAGTTAACGGAACCAAATTAGGAAAGCAGATAGTGGAAAACTTCTCTCCCAATCAGACCAAGTTCACGATGCAAAGAGCAGACCCCGTGTCGCGCTACCGCTTTACCCTCAGTGCCAGGACGCAGGTGGGCTCTGGGGAGGCAGCCACAGAGGAGTCACCAGCACCCCCGAACGAAGGTAGGTGCATTACGGTGGCCTTGGGGATGAAAGGTCCCAGCTAATTCAGATGCCTAGAGAAACACCCTGACCTGATGGCCTCCTGGGATGGAAAGAAAACAGGGCAGCGGGTCCTCCAGCCCCCAGTAGGATACAAGAGAGCCCGTCTCATATACTGAGAGGTAGGTGCTGGCGAGGTATCTGGAAAATTCACATCTTCTTAGGTGGTTGCAGTCAGACCTGATCCCAACTCTGTCTTGATTTTCTCAGCTACTTAACATCTATCACCTTGCCTTCTCTGGGGGAATAAGGAAGAGGGCCTGCTTGCAGCCTGAGCCGAGTGAGTTGTCAGGTCGTGGGGAGGGGGTGGGGGGCGTTGGGAGACAGCCACTGGCCAAGCCAGCTTCTTGAGGCGCAAACGCTCTCAGCTCCTGGCTCCTGGCGTCTTCCAGCAGCAGAGTGCGCCTGCCTAAGACGTCCACTAGAGGGGGCTCCGGGCCCACCTGTGCCTGTGCCGGCTCCCGGAACCTCAGGGATGCCAGGCTGCAGAAACCTTGATGTGGCAGACCCTCTCCAGAAGGAGGGGATCCCCTGCCTCTCCAGAGGCACAGTGGGGTATTCAACAGCCATTTCCTGAGCACACGAGGTGCGAGACACTGTGCCAAAAACTACCGCCTAGGAGGGGAGACAGCCACAAGGATATCTGATCGCTGTTCAACATGAGCAATGTTACGTTCAGATGAGGAAAGTCGGTGGCTGTGCAGAGGAGGGGTGAGTCCTGCAAGGCAACACTTCACAGGAGAGGCAGTGAAGCAGACAACAGGTTACCCTGTCTAGTGCTTACCCCAGCAGGCTGAGGTCCGACGGCCTGCCCCTGGCCCGGATGGGACCTCCTGAGTACCCTCTCCCACCCCAGCAGAGCCTCTGCTTCCGTCGCTGGCCCAGGCCTGCTGCCTTGCCCTGGGACCTCACTTTAGCTTCCCAGCAGCCCTGTATTCCTCCCCAGCCCCGCCCCCAGGGCCAGCAGGCCAGTGCTGAGGCAGGCGGGAGAGGGGACAGACAAGCTGGAGAAAGGCTGACAATCCTTCCTGTGTCCCTCTGTGGTCTTGTAAACCAGGAGTGAGCCACCCTATAAGTCCCCCTCCTCGTGTGCTCGTCAAACCCTCTGGGCACTCAGGCAGTTTATTCGGGCTGGGGGACTTTGGGCAAGTGGCTGATGTAGTCTTCTTCGCAAAGGCCTGGCCAGACGGGAGAGTGCACTTTCCTGATTGCTTAATTCTATAACGAGAGACATAAAGAGAGCCTCTTGTAACCTCCCCTCTTGTAACCTCCCCGTTTCCAGCCCAATGCAGAGCATCAGATAAACAAAGCCCCATTGTCCAGCCCTAGCTACCACCACAGGAGAAGTTCTGCAGCCCCAGGGGCAAGAGGACAAAGAGAGACTTTCTTCTCAATTTAGGCATTTGCAGTAAATTCAGGAATTCCTTTTAGAGCTCTCAATCCACAGTCGGGTTTCTTATTTCATAAAATACAGCTGTTGGGAAAAAACTAGGATAGCACACCCTCAGGACAGGAGCCGGGCCTGAGGGCCACAATCTGTGACGGTTCCCCGGCCTTCCAAGGCTGAGACGGTGTGGGGGAGGGTTCGCGAAATAGGCTCGCCCCTCCTCCATCCGCCCCAACACTATACACCATCATCCCCCAAAGATCTACAGGAACCATCCTTTCTACGGGGGTTGGTGGCCTGCTGTGCCACCTACACCTTATGCCCTCAATTCTTGGCATCGTGGAAGGGCCACCCAGCCTGCCTCATAAAGATCAGCCGAGCCAGGGAAGGATGCACCCTGGAGGAAAGAGCTGGGAACAAACCACTCTAGACTGTCCCTGCGGCCACCTCCTAGATGATAGTCTTGGAGTGGAGGTGGAATCAGAGTGTATTAGAAAGGTCTCCCAGATCCCGGTGGAAATTTTCTGTAGGGACATACCAGGCCCCAGGGAAGTTGAACATGAGCCCTGGACACCAGTTGGCATCCTCGGGGCAGTAGCCAGCACCTGGCCACACTGTCTGGGTCAGGTTTGAGCCAGACGCTCCTCTGCTTGCTTGTCCCGTGGTTTCACCTGTGCTCTGTTTTGTCTTCCCTCTCTCATCCTTTCTCCCTCTCTCTGGCCATCTTGGGCGCTGTGTTCTGAAGCTACTCCAACCGCAGGTACCGTACCAGCAGCAGAGGTAATGGGCATGGCATGGGACGGTGCAGGCGGAGCCCAGCCCAGCCAGGGTGGAGAAGGAGGGAGAGGCTCGGGATGAAGGCATGCTCCACGCTCACCCTTTCAGTGGTTGGGAAGCCAGACCGGCAAGGAGGATGTGTGGGGGGGAGGGGTCGGAGGAGGTCAAACACCCCCTCTTCCCTTCACTTACTCTTGGCCTCCTGGGATGGCTCAGGAAGGGCCCCCCACGCACACACAGGCTCCAGACCCAGTCTCTGCACCTGCAGGTCTCGTAGAAGCTGAGTGATTACTTCCCCTGACCCACCTGGGCCCTCGCCTAGGCTTGACATCTCAGAACGCAGAGAGAGGGTCCACAGCCCTTGGGTGGCCAGCTGTGGCCCTCGAAGGAATGCTGCACCATGAATGAGAGCAGCTGGCCCCAGTCTGCTGGTCAGGCTGCCATCCCCTGAAAGGGTGACCTACGGGTGAGCACGCTGTGCATGCCGACCACGCATGCTGCATGGGGGCCCGGCACCAGCCCTGCCATCTACCATGGGTTCTGGTCAGCGACGACGAGAGAGCTTGTCCTTGGATAGGGCCAGGTGCTCCAGGACCTGGCGTCTTAGCGGGCACCACGGGCTGGTTGTTTCCTCGCCCCTTAGAAACCCAGCTTCTCAGATTCTTCAGCATTAAGAACAGCCTCCACTCTCAGGGTCCGGGAGGGAAAGGCACAGCAGAAGGGAGGAGTGGGCACGCAGGTCCCGGCTCAGGAAAGACCTGCTAACCACATGGCTCCTCTCAAGCCCTCATGTTGTGGGTTTGAGGACACCAGAGGGCGCGTCACCACCACAGAAGGCCTGTCCTCTAGCTGGAGAAGCTAGGCAGGGGACCCCAGGGTTCCCTCCCCCCGCCCTCCTCAGAAGCTGAGGACAAGGCTCCCCCTGGCAGAGCAAAGGCTGTGGGGCAGGGGGTCACTAGAGCCTCCTTAAGCTCTTAAGGGGAGGATGGAGAAGCAGGTGAGGAATCTGGGGGTTGGCTTATGGAGGGTTACCTCGTTTGCTTGCCTCCCCCCTTGACTCACTTATCCCCCACCCCCGTTTTAGGTTGATTCTATTTCTGTTGCACACCCGCTTCCTTCCGTTTGTTTGTTTTGCCAGACCTGTGGGTGGTGTGCCGCCATCATCCCTCCCTCCCCCAGGCCCCTCCTCCCCCCTCCCCGTCGTCAGCCAAGCTGGTGGGTCCCAGGGCCTCCGCACAGGGTCAGAACTCCTCCTCTGGAATAGGAAGTCGAGAGAGGTCCTGGGCCCGGGGACCGTGGAGAAGGCCATCCTTGGACTCTGGGCATTGTCCTGACTTTCTGACTCAAGTTTGCACACGGGTCTCTTCTGGAACTATTCTAGCAGGTGCTCAGGGTGGCCTAGCAGGCTTAGCAAACATAGAAGGGGAGACTCGGGGCACCAAGAGAATTAGCTTGAAGCTCGTTGGTCAGAGCTCCC
>NW_024412525.1:5520273-5540855 GCF_014898765.1 Herpailurus yagouaroundi
CTGGGACCCAAGGCAGACGGGTCTGGTAGCATGGGGTCTGCCTTGCTCAGTGAGCACCGTGCCAGTCTGGACTGCCCCTCTCACGAGTGGCCCCTGCAAGGGAAAGCGATCGTTCCAAACCCCCTACTTTCCGCTTCCCGTTTAGAAAAGATCCAGGCCCACCGTGGCATGCACAATGAGCTCAGGGGCTCTGTCCCTCTGTCAAATGTGTTTCCTGGACGCCGGCTTCCACACGACATGCTGGTAGAGGCACATTGCGCTTCTCTGTAAATGAGATGTGCTGATGGCACCAGCTGTTCTCAGCTTTAGATTCATAAGAACCTTCTGCACAATCTGCAGGTGCCAAGCGATGGAGCCCAGGTTCCACATTTTTGACACGGGCCTGTTATCCAGCCCACTGCTCCCTTCCCTCTCATCTTCCCCAAACCTGGGTGGTTGTTTTTTTTGTTTGTTTGTTTGTTTTGTTTTGTTTTTTACCCCAGACCGATCTGTTCATACCTTACCCCGTGAAAATAACCCCTCTCGTGCACCTGTGCCTGTGGTCTCTAAGGATTGCTGCCCATCTGCCCTGGCCATCTGTGATTTGGCCAGGGTAGTCCACGCGCCATGTGGACATGTTTGGACTGAACCCTCCACCTTGGAATGTCTGGAAACTGCTGTCCTCGTCTGTGACTCAGAGCTGCAAATGTTTGGTGGGCAGCCCCATGGCAGGTTCTGGGGTCAAGGCTGGTGCTCTCCACCGATCACTGACGGACATAGTGCACAGAATTATGGTTCTCCATCCCATAATTCCTGCTGTAACTAGAGATGCCCTCTTAGCCCAGCAGCATGCCTGTCCAGCCTGTGGGCCACTCTGTCTCTAAGCCCCTGACCCCCTTCTGTCCTCTACCCGAACCCCACCCCAGGGGACGAAATCCTCTAGATCCCCTTTGACCTGAGCGCTGGACGGTTTCCCCGTGAAAACCTGCCTTCCCCTCGCGCCTGTAGGAGCCTCCAACAACTCACTCACCTGACCCAGAGCCTTTCCTTTTCGCCTCTGCCCTCCCTGTCTGTCTGGCCCTGTCCGGCCATGGGACAATAGATGCAGCTAATGAGTGGGCCAGAGAGAACACTGATTTGCCAGCTGTGACCTCAGCCAGCTGGGGCTGCCTCCTCCATGGTGACTCCAATGACGGGCACCCTCTGGGAGGGCGCCTGGGAGACCACTCCTTGCCTCTTGTCCCCCTCTCCCTAATACCCCAGGGCTGCTGCCGCTGAGCTGAAGGAAAAGCATTTAGGTCAGTAATGCTTCGTCAGTAACGCTTCCTTCCGGTCACGCTTGGTGGAAGGAGCCATTGAAGGACAGGGACAAGACAGTGCAGCATCCTCAAAGTCCTTTCCTGTTCTTGTCTCTGACCAGCAGGGCCCTCACCTAGCCTCTCTTAGCGTCTCTGTCTCTAAAGCTCTCAGAGGACGGCCCGGGGAGGTGCGTGCGAGCCTAGCTGTGGGCCTGTGGGATGTAGTGTGTGTGTCTCCACTTCACAAGAACTAAGGGGCACATGAGTGTGTACAGCTTTGGGGGGAAATGACATTGATTCAGGGGGCCCCGGAAATGCAACACCGCTGCCCTGGTCTGCGCTCCACAGAGTGGGATAGGTTTAACTCAAAAGGAGCATCTTCCCAAAGTTTTTTGATGATGCCTTTTAAGTGGTCATAGAAAAGGGGGGCCCTGTGACAACTGTATTTGCCAGAAATTATTAGAAAATACCCTGTTGAGGAGGAAGCAGATCAGAGAAAGACCTGCCCCGATGGGCAAGATAGCCTCTCAGGTTTCCTTCCTGCAGCACAGAGCAGCAGGAAAAGTCCATGTGTGTCCACGGCACAGGACCTGCAAGGGGCCAGCTCTGGGAGAGAGCTGACCTTGGCCTTGTGGATCTCTCAGGCTTTTCCATGTGTCTGTCTGTAGGTCTTGGTGAGTGTGATAGGTGAATTCCCTCATGCTGAGTTTTTATAGCACTGAGCTTTCTAGGCCTGGGGCCACCTTGGGCCTGCTTCAACAGTGGGGAGGGGGAATGGTCCCCACCCCACACCTTCCTGATGTCTGAGTCGGGAGGTATAGGGAATATAGCACTGCCTGCTTTGACCCTGCCCAGGAATCTTTGGAATGCATGGGACATACTTGGCCACCCAATGTGACTTCTGCTGTCAGCAGCCTCAGGGTCCGGCACTGCCTCTGATCTTGCAAATAGGGAAGCAGTTGGGATCCCAGAACAGCCCCTCCTTCTCTATGGGGACTTGTAATATTGGACACCCAGGGGAATGAAAGGGCTTTTGTTGGTCAGACTCTTGTTGGAAAGGCCTAGGGTGTCTTCATTCTCCCCTGAGAAAAGCTCCCTGTCACTTGTCTCTCTGGCTCCCTCCCTGCCCTGGCCCCACCCCGGGCAGTGAGCTTATTTTCTTCCTAAACTTCTAGAGATTTAGAGATAGGGCTGGGATGTCGCTATTCCTCTGGAGTTACAAGTGTCTTATATCTTAACATCCCTGCGTTCTGCCCCATAAAGTCGACCCTAATCAGATTACAAGAGATGGCAAGAGGAGACGGGGCTCTGTCTCTGATTTGCCCCCATCATTCTCACACCTCGGCTTTGGCAATATTGGAACGAGAGGGTCACAGGACAGCCCTTTGGTAGCTGCCATGATCCTCCTGTAGAAGGAAAGCAAGCCTATGGAAGCGATGTCACATAGACACTAGTCCCCTGGGGCTGACCAGCATCGAGGGTAGCTTCGGATGGGAGACGAAGGTGTGAGAGCGAGCAGAGATCTGAACCAATCCCCTGCAGATTTATGCAAAAAAGAAACCCACAAATGTATCTCGCTTGCGTCCTGGGATTTCTCCATCTACCAAGCACAGACTATGCTGTGGCAGCATTAGTGTCCCTCCCACGTCCTGATGTGAAGGGGAAACCCAAATGTGCTGGGAAGAGAGGAGTTACTACACGTTCGGGAGGACCATCACTGGGCAGAGAAGAAGGGAGGAGAGGCAGGGCCATGGACTGGAGCTGAGTGCCTGGGGAGGGGTGGACAGTGAGACAGGAGACGCGGGCCACGCCGGGAGGCCGACCTACAGAGTGGGGATTGTTCTCTCTCTGGTTGGGTTTGGGGGTGTCAGAACTCGAGCAGCCATGAGAAAGGGGAATTTGGGAGCGGATGGTTGGGAATGGGAGTCGGCCCGGTGCTCCTGCGGGACACAGCCGGCCACCTGCCCCCCTCCAAGCCTGGAGCTCCAGGGCTGCTGCCTGGCCTGTGTCTGGGTGGCGCTGGCCTGGGACCCCAAGCCGTGCCTGGGGCCGGAGTGACTTGGTGCGGGTCCTTTCCCATCGCCATCCTCTCACCCTCACCCTCGGCCGGGTGCATGCTGGGCGCTTTGAGCCACACAGACCATGCGAAGAAAATGAAACACGCACGGGGCTTCATTCTCTTCCTCGGCCATGGCTGTGTTCTCTCCCCGTGATCCTCTGACCCGGTCCGTCACGCTTGCGGGGGCTCCCGGGTACCGAGCCCCGTCTCCCCACCGGGCTGCCTGCCTTGCACGCGGGGGCCGCGAGGCCAGGCCGGGGACGCCCGAACCAACCGGACTCGGCTGTTTTACATTTCCCTCCCAGCTCCTCCCACGTTGCCCCCGACTCCGGTGGGTGCGACGGGCGCTGTGAGCAGTACTGACGCTACTGCCACCGCTGCCACCACCGAAGCCACCACAGTCCCCACCATCCCAGGTGTCGCACCTACCACCATCGCCACCGCCACCACCACCACCACCGCCGCCACAACTACAACCACTGCCGCCGCCGCCGCCACCACGGAGAGGCCTCCCGCCACCACCTCCGGGACTAAGATGCCCGAATCCGGTACTGCCCACTGTCCCTGCGCCCCGATCCCTCCGCGGGAGGCTCCCCGCGTGGGGGAGGCGGGTCTGAGATGCCGTTGGCCACCACCGCCCTTTGTTTCCACTTTGAAGGCACACGTGGCGAGGATTCTCAGTCTGGTAGCCCGGGGGCACGGAGCACCTCGGCCCATCCGTGGGCGGCTCTCCACGCCCCCATTCTAGCCTCAGATCCGTGTTCACAGCGGGCCACGCTCCTCAGGCAGGGTCCCCGGGTCCCGGATGGGAGGGCCGCCTCCACCTCCGTGCTAAGCAGCAGCTTAGGGCTGAGCACCCTGGAAGGGAGAGAGGACGCGGGCCTGACCCCGGATAGTTGGCCTGAGAGGGCTTCCTGCCCCGGCCGCGTCGCATTCAGCCCTGCAACATAGAAGGCTGAGGCGTGGGGAGTGGCCAGCCCTGCCGGGCAGCTCTGTACCCAGAACCCTGCTCTTCCCTCATATGGTCTCCCCACAAAGCACGCTTCCGGCCGCCCCCGCCCCCTGCCCCCTTTTTTTTAAAAGAAGAGCTTCCGGGAAAGAGCCTTGCCAGGGAGCCCCATAACGCCCACGCCCCTAGATGCACACCCGAAGGGAGAATCGCAGCCTTAAGAATTGATTCCAGGGCTGGCCTGCTGAGCCCAGAAAATGTGCTGTCCCGTGTGCAGCCAGGCCAGAAAGCTCTGTCCTTCCAGCCTGAGGCGAACCCCTGGGCAATTTAGCCGTCCCTCTAAGAGCCAAGCATCAAACACTCTTTCATTACCATCCAGGGGAGGGCCTCTAGTTCACAGAGCCCACGGGCCAGCTATAAAAACAGTGTGATGCAGCTGGCAGGGGACGCAGGAGGCATCCAGAGCCCTCCGCCAGCAGCTGTAGGACTGTAGACCCCTCTGCGTCCTGGGCAAGTCCCTTTACCTTCCGAGGCCTCACGGCTCAGCACCTGAATGAGGGTGGAGGCTTAATGCACCCTGTGAGTATTGTCTTTAATTCAATTACGTGAGCCCAAAGGGGAGGCGAGTGATACATCGGGGACACGGTGTTCCTCAGGCCTTGAAGGCACGGATTTGCTTTAAAGATACAATATCCAGAATTGAAACCATACAGACTTTAGGAAGACGTTGGCTGAGGAGAAGCCTGGCAGGCCATCAGAAGCTCCCACCGGTAGTTTGGTGTCGGGTGTTCTTTGGGGCCACGATGAGGCATCTTTGCATGATAGCAGGGCCCTGTGTCCCCGTGAATGCTTGGAGGTCACAGAACAGATGCACAGAGAAGGAAGTAGGGGACTGGACCTTGCCTCCCAGCAGAGTTACTGCACTCTGGAAAGATCGGCCTTGCTGCCACATAGGACTAGCCCCATTGACGCTCACACGCGACTTCTAACTGTCCAAGACGCTGCAGAGGACCTGCCTGTGCCCCTGAATTTGTCTTTAGAGCCTGGGGACACCCCGCAAACATCCTCACTTCCCTCAGTACAGGAGAGCGGTTCTGCCAGCCACGATTTTTTTAACCGTCTTTCAGCTTTTTCATGTCTTCTACCTTAGGACCCAATGTTTCCTGAATTTCCTTTCTTTTAGGGTGAAACGGGGCTTTTTATTTGGCCTTAACTTGTCTCTTTCAGATTTCAGGGGATACCCCCTAATTCTCCCTTTCTGGGAGCCCGCAGAACAATCCATGCTTCCTCTCACGCTTTTTGTGTTTTATAGTAATTGATAGCTCTCCTTCTTGGTCTTCCTCTCTGAGCTTTTCAGTTCTTTAGCAGTGGCCCTGCCTTCCCCCAGCTCCCACCTCTGTGTCATTCTGCTCCAGTCATGCCCCAGTCTCCACGCCCTTTACGAGAGTCAGATTTGGGTCAGTTATTGTATTGGTGGCCAAACTGTGTAAACCCAAATTCTCTGGCTATTTCCAGGCCCCCGAGCTGAGGAAGAAGAAGCTCCAGTTCCCAAATCATGAGTTCTCATAATTCATTCCCACTAGCAAGAGTCGTGAGATTCCAAGGAGCTGGGATTTGGGGTGGCTTAAAGCCGCCAGTACAATGGAAACACCTGGCAGATAAGTAAAGAAGCCTATCTTCTGCCCTCCCCATGGAGAATGCCCTGTGGTGCCATCAGTGGAATCTCTTTCTTGGCCCCTCACCTGACATGAGTCATTCACCTGGGGCAACCCGCAACTGACAAGGTTGTAGTAGAGAAGCCACCCCCTTCGAAGTAAAGACCAGGAGATCTTTTATCGCTTTCCCAGCCCTGCAGACTCAGTCACATGTCAAATGGGTAATGAATAAATGCATCACCAATGTACTCTATTCATTTATATTTGACAAGTGAGTTAGTGACAGTGCCCCCTTGCATGCTAATAAAATATACAGGAGCCACACTTGTAAAGTCTTTGAAATACAAGGCTTCATGCTAGTACTCCGCTATTAAATCTTTGCCGGGAAATGGGGTAATCAGACTGCTGGGACTCTTGCAAAATGATTACGTTTGAAGATTAGTGCCACTCTCCTGTCCACAGGCTATGGTTTCAGACAGTGCGGTGGCTTTGATAAAGTGGCTCCCAGCTCATAGGAACTAGATAATTAATGTCTTCCGTACTGCATGGAGATCAAGCCTGAAAGACAATTTAGTGCTGAGGAGCCGAAAAAAATTGGATTTTTCTGGTGTCTCAAACGCTGGGGGTTGGGGGTCAAGAAGGAGTTCTCTTCTTTGGTTCCCACCTAGCCCGTGAGAAGGAGAGGAGGGGCTCAGGGAGAGGAGGGGCTCATACTGTCTCTACTTGGGACCCTGGGGTTGTTGACCCCAAGTCCCCTTAAACAATCTGAGGCCATGTTCCGCACAATCCAGGATCGTGCTGACCCAGGGACTCCCGAATCACCGGTCTGCGTTACCGTTCTCCCGGTTCAGGAGCCCTGTAAGGCTTTCCCACGTTTGGTCCTGAACTTTCTACACATCACGACTCTTGAGGGGTTTCTAAAGATCCTGCTCTCCTTCCTGTAGAGTGTCTGTAGCTGAAGGGAGAGAGGCTGGCACCTCTTTGCCCCTCTGTCTGTAGGATGGCCAGGGGAGCTTTGCCCGGCGTCCGGGTTTTACTGCACCGTTCCAACCCATGACAAAGGATCAAAAAAGGGAAAGAGCCCAGGTCCGAGCCTCCCATGGCATGGATCAAGACCCCCTCTTTCATTCCTACCCCCACCTGTGTGGACACACAGTTTCCAGCTCTCCCTCACATACAGGTCCTCCTGTCTGCGCCCGCTCGTACCTGGATGGCGACCTCTGGCCTGGCCACCAAGGCTGCAGCTTGGAGCGCTGTCGGGCCCCCTGCACAGCCACTTCTGACTCTTCCCCTTCCGAGCCGCGCACGCGTGTGTATGTGTGTGTGTGCATGTGTGTGTGCACGCGTGTGTCTCCGGAGCTGCCTGTCTCCTCATCACTAACCCCTCTTCTAACCTGCCCACCAGCCCCCGACAGGCAGTCCATATGGAACGTCACGGTCCTCCCCAACAGTAAATGGGCCAACATCACCTGGAAGCACAATTTCGGGCCCGGAACTGACTTTGTGGTTGAGTACATCGACAGTAAGCATTGCTGAGCGGGGCACGGCGGCAGCTGCGGTGGGTAGCGTAGATGCCATTAAAGAGATCCTGTGAACTCCCCCAGGCTCAGAGGGGCCTGTTGGCCCGGCTTAATTATGACTTAATGAAATCGATACGCACTCAGGCGGCAGCGGGGTGGGAACAGCAGTCGAAGGAGAAGGAAGAGGGCTTCCGAAGCCATTAGTGGAGGTCTAGGGTTGCATGCGCTGGGGAGGACCCGGGTAGTGGGGCCCTTCGTCCGTTTCCTGCCCAGGATGAGGGTTCCGAACAGCCCCCATAAGAGCCAAAGCTCACTCTGTGTGGCTTTCCTTAGCTCAGAATCCACTAGTGTCTGGTTTCTGGTTTCTTCACTAGTTCAGGTCAGACTTTGGGTACCACTGTGTTTTGCTCACAGAGGGATGCCAGTGCCCTACGGTCCAAGGCACAGACCAGGGTCGCTTGTCGCAGAGAGCCGGTGGCTTGAGCTGAGCTGTTCACTCTTTACTGGATCTTGGGATCAAGGGTCATATTCGTTACGCTGTAGGGGGTGGTCAACGTATCTCCTTCTTTGAGAGAAGGCCCCTGTTCCTGAGGACTCAGCCCCACCACGTTGTCGTCTAGCAACTAAACCAGCTAACTCAGCCAGAAGATCTCTAAGGAACGAGCAAAGCCAAGTCTTACTTCTCCGTGGTCGGAAGGGTTCACATCCACCGACTCTCATCCCTAGCTTGGCCCCTACTATTTCAGCTTCCTATAACCACCGTTCGCCCTACACCCCGATAACAAGGGCGCTCCCTTCTCCTGAGGTGTGGGTTCTCCACACAGCAAGAAATGAGAGGTGAAACCAGGAGTGAGAGCCAAGGACTGGAGTCCTGCCTCCCCTCCAGTTACCATGAGGGATGCTAACTGGCTCTCCGAGCCTCACCAGAAAGCTCCCGCGCGGGAAGTTTGTCACCCCCAGGACAACAGAGCATTCACTGACATGCTCTGTAGGAGCAGGAAGTAGGTCATCACGTTTGGTGCCAAGGCTGTAGTGGGGGAAGAAGGCTGGAGAAAGGATAGTGCCGTTGGCTGAAGGGTCGTCACGTAGGAGAGTCAGCGTCGCGTGGAAGGGCTGCTGGCGCTGCCTGGTGACCTCCTAGTCTGCGCGATGGCCCGGCCCCATCCCCCACGCTTCTGCCTTGGACAGTTGACCGGGACCCTAAGCACTGCCTCCCCAGCTCCTCCTGCCTGGCCCTAGGCTGACTGAGGTTTCTGTTCCCCAGGCAACCATACGAAAAAAACTGTCCCTGTTAAGGCCCAGGCCCAGCCTATACAGCTGACAGACCTCTATCCCGGGATGACATACACGTTGCGCGTTTATTCCCGGGACAACAAGGGCATCAGCAGTACCGTCGTCACCTTTATGACCAGTACAGGTGAGAGGGGATCTGGCCTGGCCGTCCCCTGCAAGCATGGGGCATTTCATTCCATCCTCAGCTTCCTGCTTGTCTCTTCTCCTTGGAAAGAAGGCTCATCCCACCCACTCCCCGCCTTGCATGGCGTGTCTCAGCTCTTAGTCAGTCCGCAGCTCCCACAAAGCCAGGAGGAGCCAGAGTGCATGCGCAGCGGAAGTGGAGAGTGCCCTTCTGACCCTGTGGCGACGCGGGGGGGGGGCCAGAAGGAAACGAGGACAGAGGAGGCCGCCTGGCCCCCTGGCTGTGCCCGCAACACGAGGGCTTGGGGTGTGTGCGATCGTGGGCGCTGCGAGTCGGTCTGGGGGCTGCCGGAGTGCAGAGCAGCCTGCCCTGTGCGCACAGGACGTGGAATGAAGGGATAGGGCCACCCAAGGGTCTTGACCCAGAAATCTTCCCAGGATCGGCGTGTGTGTCACTGCCCTGCCACTGTCATCTGTTTAAAAAAAAAAAAAAAAAAAAAAGTTCCAAAGTATGTGACACGAATTGTTCGGGGCTTTATCCCGGTTTAGTTTTTTTGTCCCCAGTTTGCCATGGCTTAAAAGTAGTTGACTTTCTGTCATGCTGGGGAAGAGGAAGGAGCTCTCCAGGAGGAGGATAGTCCTGGCTCAAAAGGGACTTCGGCTGTAGCTAGAGAAGCAACCTCAGTGTGCCAAGTGAACAGGTCACTAGGGGCTCAGTAAATGGTATAAGGTCTGGGCGGGCAGGCAGTCTGGAGACTTGAGGCCACCTGCTCATCTGTTTGTGTGTATCTTCACGGTCAGCCGGGCAGGTGGCCGTGCTAAGCCCTGAGGCAAAGGGTGAAGGTGGGGGGAAAGAGCCAAAGAGAGAAAGGGACCAGGTCCTGCCCCCAGGATGTCCTAATCAGGTGCAGGTTAGGAGATATGAGCATGGCGGGGGTGGGGAGAAACACACGATGATTCATATGACCTTATGAATGTCGGCTCCGTTATTCACTACTCTTCCTGTGGCCAGGCTGGTCCTGGTAGCCTGCATCTTGAGATTCACCACCCAATTGTATAAATGTCTCACTCCACCCCTTCTAGCCTGGTCCCTCCTGGTCTGGACGTTCCAACCTCCTCCCCATGCCTCCGGCCTATCCTGCCCACGTTCATGCTGTCAAGGCTCAGGGAGTCTGAGTCCGGCTGCCTGCTTGAGGCTAGCCCAGCCAACTCAGGCAGGACGTCTGAGCGAGGGGCCAGGCCAGCTTGGGAGCCAGGCAAGGGAACTGGACAGTTGACCAAGTAGAGCAGGTGGCTGGGCTCTGCCCAACCCAGTCGGGGTCTCAAGCTCTTGCTCATCGGCGCGTGCATTTAATTTTGCTTCATTATCAACTTGAGTCCAGCACAGAGGCAGGAGGCACAGATAAGATTCGAGCCTGGAGCCGCCTCCTAGGCAAGGCTACGAAAGCCAGTGCAGTCTGCTTCTAGACTTCTCCCGGGACTAAGTCCTGGGGCTGAGAGTGAGGGCTGAAGAGAAAGAACCAGGGAGAAAAGGGCCAGTCCCCGCCCTCAGGGATGTCCCAGTCTGCCTCTAGGTATCAAACATGCGGTACGGGGAGGAAAAAAAAAAGATGATGGATAATACACTTCTGAACATTGACTCAGTGTTCTTCTCTCTTTTCCTGTGGTTGGTCTGGAGAGACTGATCCTGATAGATTGCTTTCAGAGTGAGTTTTCCCAGACTCCTCCGGGTGCACGCCGGGGTGGGCAGGTTGGTGACCCGAGCTCTGGGTACATATTGTTCGCTTACCTCACTGGCTGGCTAGAAATTACTATGTGCAAACCACACAGGGAAAGGAAATATGTTCCTTTTCTCAAGTTTGTGTGTGCCTGTGTGGGTCCGGATTCTTCGAGAACGCACGCTGTGTATCCTGCGGGTGGAGTCCAAAGCCAACTTCACACGATTCCCTAGGTCCCAGGGTCTCATCAAAGCAAGAGTTTATGAGCATCTCTGGGTCCGACCACTGGTCATTTAGGTGACCACAGGCCGTCACTTTAGTCCACAGACCCAGACGCACAGCAGTGGTTCAGGGGGGAAATAGAAGGAAACCACGAGGAATGCTAACTGGTTCCCTGACCCTCACCGGAAAGAACCCACATGGAAAGTTAATCACCTCCTTGAAGCTTTTAAAGCCAAAGAGACCCAAGGGGCCACACACACATAGCCCTGGACTCTAAGGGGCTCATGAGCTCTTCTGTCCTGGGGTCGGCTGGGGTCAGCAGGGTGGGGCGAGGTGGCAGCACGCAGGTGCTGACAGTGGGCCAGTGGGACAGACAGCAGACTGCCTCAGACCTCAGGAAAGTGGGAGGAGGGACATTAGGGGACCTCACTGTGGTCAGTTTCCTGCCGTGTTTGGAAGAAACCCGGGATGGGGCACGGTGGTGATACAGAGGCATCGGATGGTCCTTGAGTAAGAGCAGCTAAGCCTAAGTGCATTTGAAGGAAGTCTGCCCCTGTTCTATTTGCTCACCTCCCCCTGTTTGTGAAATGTAATTCTTCTGCGGACGTTGAGTGACTGGCCTTTGAGTCGTGAGAACTGCCTGTCTTGCAGACGAATGGCCCATTGCTGAGCAGTCTTGTAGGGGGTGGTGTGGAAGGCACACAAAATACGGCCTCTGGTCTAGAGTCAGAGGCTCTTGGACCTGAGTTGGCCAGACGTTGTGGGCCGGATGAGCAGGTGCTGTTCTGGTTCCCTGTTCCAGCGGAAGGTGGTGAGTGTAAGCACACCCTGGTCTTTGAACGTTGTCATTACTGTGTCCATTAGGAATCTTGAAACACGTTGAACAGATCGATTAAGAATGGTGTCGGCGGCCAAATGTAATACCCTGAAACCTCCCTACAGTGCCTTCCGTCTCTCAGAGTCCACTCTGTCGGGTCACGTCCTCCGTGAGATCATCTGGTCCTAAATTGCTCTCGGTACTTGAGAAACTAAATCATTTTGATGGGGGCCAGTTGAACCCACCTTACCCCAGATCCCATATTGGTTCGGGTTTGGGTTTGGGTTTGGGTTCTTTCTGAGATATCGTTGGCATATAACATCGTATTCGTTTCAGGGGTACAATATAATGATAGGATTTATGTATATATTGCAAAATGACCTCCACAAAAAATTTAATTAACATCCAGCACTACTCATAGTTACAACACCCACTTGGATTTGAACAGGCTTCTGTGTCCAAACCTCACAGAAAATTCTTTGCCCGTGTGGCCACTCTCCCTGGAATTGTGACCTTCTCTCCCAAGAGGCTCGTGGAGGTGGCTTGTTGGGGAGCAAACAGGTCACTGCACACCTACGAACCAAATGCTCTGCAAAGGACAGGAACCACCATCCAGACTCGGGGTGTGGCGCATGGCCAAGCCAATTTCCTAGTGACCCCGGTCGGTATCCCAAGCTAACCATATTAAATTAGGATTAAACTGATCATTCATAGGTGTTCACCGCCTACTTGTTACGTGACCAGCATCGTGCTAAGCCCTAGGGGGGCTCAAAGACTCCCCTGTTCTCAAGCCTTGAATGGTATAGTTGGAAATCAGGACCCAGGAAACAGAGCAACTGAGTATTACATTTCGTGAAGTAGACAGGGGTGAATTCTGAGATTGCTGTAAGCCGGAGGAGTGGGAGATTCGGGAAGGTGGGGTGGAATGTGGAAAGGTAGAGATCAAGGGCATGGGTGTGGGGGGGGGGGAGGGGGAGATGCAGGGATGGGAAGAACCAAGTGCCCGGAAGGCCAGGCATGACAAAGGTGTCCCGAGAGCATAATACACCATGTGTCAAGCAGGGCACCGGAGGAGATGTTGGGAGGATGTTAGCTGGGAGCACTGGGCTTACAGCTGCAGAACTGGCTGGAGGGACAATGCGAGGTGAACAAAGGGATCGCCCGTTGGAAAGTGAGGACCGGAGGACAGGTGAGGGGAGGAGCCAAGGCTGTAGAGGTCGTTTGGGGAAAGACCCACTCCATGATAGCAGTTGAAGCACTGAGTAGAGAGGGGCTTGAGGTTTTCCCGTCGGGATCGGAGAAAGATGGTGACAGGAACTGGAGACCGTGCAAGGTGAAGGAGTTCACCTGTAAAAGGACAGTGCCTGCGCTAGAGCTGAAAAGACTGGCGGCTGCCTCTAGGGTTTTTCTTTTAAGATGCTGGAAGCTTCGCTGTATTTAAGAGCAGAAGGGGGGAGGCAGCAAAGAGGAAGATGCTGGAGGGCTTGACGTCCTTCTAGGACTGAGCCACCCAGCAAGGGAGAGCTGCCACCAGTGCCATGGAGGAAGGGACAGCTGTGGAGACTCTGAGGTTTCGGTGGTCACCTGAGTGGAAGGGGGAAAGCTGCCCACCCAGGGAGAGGGTAGCGTGGGGCAGCGCGGAGAGGGAGGAGCAGTGTGGGAGGATGGTGAGAGGGGGATGGAGAGATGGGCGGGCAGCAGCAAAGGCCCAGTCGAGGAACACGTAGCTTACGAGCTCTTTGCCTTGAGCAAATCACGTAAAATCTCTGTGCCTTAGTTTTCTCATCGGTAAAATAGAGCTAATAAAGCCTACCTGATGGGATTGTGAGGATCGAATTAGATGCTGGGTGGAGACGTACTCAGAGCCGTGACCAGCCCACAGGAGGTGCTTCTGAGTGTGCACTGTGATAGTGGGACCGTATCCGGTGGGAACAGGTGCTGTGAGAGAGAGAAACCCGAGTGGCTGGTTGGGGGAGGGGGCTTTGGCTTTAGCTGTGAAGGTCTGGGAAGGCCTTTCTAAGAGGAGGTGACATTTGCCGAGGCGGCCATCTGAAGAAAGAGCGGCAGATGCTAAGGCCCTGAGGTAGGGACATGAGTGGCCAGTGTGGCTAGAGGAGTGAGGGTAGAAGACCAGACTGGAGAAATGTCCGGGGCCAGCTCGGGTGGGGCCTGCGAGGACAGGACAGAAATCTAGCTTTTCACCCAGTAACAATGGGAAGCATTGGAGGGTTGAAGCAAGGAAGTGGTTTGCTCCTCCGAGGGGCTTGGGGAGGATCTCTCTAGCACCTTTCATGGAACAGCCTGCAGGGGTAGGGGTGGGAGGGATGGGCCATCCCCGCACAACATACACAGATCGGGTAATCACGCCAGGGCAGCCAGAGCACAGAGAGCACGAAAGCACTTATTTGTCAGTCTGCCCCATTTGTCCACCCTCTTCTTGGTGCATTCCCTTGCCCAGGCACAGAGAAGGCTCTAAAGACAGTTTCTGTGCCCAGGAAGAGCAAAGGGTAGGATCGCACCCAGACCCCTCCCCCACAAAAAAGCATGTGATGGAGACCCTGGAGCATGAGGGCTCCTGGTCACCCCTCTGTTCCTCGTGCTCGTCCCCAGGAGGAGGTCCCGTGCCTTGGCCCGGGGCTCCATGGGCTCTCTGGGACCCTGCCGTCACCTGGCTCTGTGAGACGCCCCTCGGCTCACCAGGCTGGTCCCGGGGCTACTTTGAGTTGGCTCAGTTGCTTGGATCCTGCCGCTCCTCCCAAATCTCGGTTTCCGTGGCAGGCTGGGAGCCGCTGCTGTTCTCTAATCCACAGAAAGGAGTAGGGTGAGTGGGTTTTGCCCACGCCACACCCCTTCCCAAACCCTCATGCCAACCGTTGGGTCATCCAGAATACCTGCAGAGGACACCTGAGCTGCTGTCCTCTTGGCCCACCCAAGTGCCCCTTGGATTGTGAAGGGGTCAGCCCACACGGGGACATGTCTTCACGAGCACTGGGAAGGGACAGAGAGGGACTCATTGTCATGGGGATTGGTGGCGGGGGCGGGGGGAACCTCCACGCGTTGGAAATGGCTTGCAAGTGGCTGGACGCTGAAGGCACGGCCCCGGCCCCCGCCGTGCCGCCAGCCCATCCGGGTACCCGCACGGGGACTGTCTCTGCTGTCAGGGAGCGCCCGATCCAGTTGGGGGAGCGTGAGAAGGCACAGGGCATCCTGGAGCCACACCCTGCCCAGACCCACTGCCCAGAAGCCCGGTTGGCTTTGGGGCCAGGTTGGTGGGAAAGGTTGCCATTCTGTGCCTGTGCAGGCCTGCGAAGGTGTTCTTCTGACAGGTTTTTGCCATGTTAACCATGGCCCCCGTTCCCTGGTGGGTTGCAGAGTCCCGTTTCCTCACCCCAAGCTCGTCCGCGGGGAATCGTACCTCCGGGGCCGATCCCGGCTTTCCCTCAGTCCCCACTGGGCTGTGACCAGCCGTCTGGGTTGCAAGAACCCCATGCCCCGTCCTTAGGACACTTTCCCTTCCTGAAGGACCTGTTCAGCTTTCTGCTGCTTATTCTGCTCCCTCTACCCCTTTCCTGTGCCTCTTTTCTGACCTTCTGACCTTGGCTCGTTAATTATTTTCTCTTTGTCCCTGTTGTGGGGTAGTTTGGGCCAGAGGGCTGCTAGGTGGTAGCATAAGGCTCCAGGAGGAACATCGACGTGAAATAGCCGTTCTTCCCTCACCTTCCCCTCCTCACCTTCTCCCGTGGGAAATCATTCACGTGTTTGCTTCCGGCCCTCCCTCCCCCACCAGCTTACACCAACAACCAGGCGGACATCGCCACCCAGGGCTGGTTCATCGGGCTCATGTGCGCCATCGCCCTCCTGGTACTGATCCTGCTCATTGTCTGTTTCATCAAGAGAAGTCGAGGTGGCAAGTATCCAGGTAAGATGTCACAGGCGAGTGGGCTTGGGGGGGTGGGGCCGGCAGGCTTTCTTGGGAGCCGCCAGGTCCGGGGGGGGGGGGTTCTGTTCTCCCCGTGAGCCCAACCCCTGCCGAGCTCGGACGTACAGTCCTCCTGCCTGGTCTGTGCATCTGAGAGGTGCCGGAGAGCACTTGAGTTAATTAAGCTCGCCCAAGGTGGGCGGACGGCGTGGTCCAGGCAGCTCCAAAGAGGGGCTAGAAGGAACGCTGGCTCCTATTAAGAATGACCTTCCCTCCCCTTGGCCCACCATCCATCTGCTTAGCAAATTGACTTGTTTCAACCTGAATCCCATTAGGATCCTGTGTCCCAAGGAAGGAGGAAGGAAGAAAGGTATTTTCTCTGTGAGAGAGAGAATGGAGAGGGGAGGGTCTGGAGGGAAGAAGCACACCCGTGAGGCTCTCGGTCACTGGGCTGTAATGACAGATACCCCAACAGAGGCTCAGGAGCTCCTGCGTGAAGGGCAGGCAGAGGCTGAGGGGTGGCTTGCGTGATACAGACTCCCTCGGTCCTGAAGGAGCTTGGGGCTTCCCAGAGAGTCCTAAAGCGCCATTTCTCTTCTGGGGGCCTCAAGAACCACCAGCCCAGACAAACCAAGGTCAAGGACAAGGACCTCTGGCATTCGTGCTTCTGGAAATATTGATTGTTTTTCAAACGGGGGCAAGAAAGCCATCTGTCTGTGAGGGGGTGGGTAGGATGACAGGAGACAGGATAATGGATGACCCAGAGAGTGAAAATCCTGCTGGTCTGCAAAATGAAATTACTCCCTGCCCCCTAAAGCACAGCCCGTGCTCCCCAAATGCCTGCCTCTCCCGGCCTCTAAACAAGTCCTCCTCCGGGGGCCCCCTAAAACTCAACTCAGAGAGAAGATTCTTTTATTTCCTTCCCCTGCCCACATTCCCTCAGACCCCAGGATTCTAAAGAATCTCCTTGAAGTGAGGCACATGTCTGTTTGTGAGGAAGGGCAGGAAATTCTAATTCTTCATTGGCAAATGACGTTTTCTTTCACTTGGTTGTGCTGCGTGGGGATTGTTTTTCTTCTATAAGAGAGAAAGCTCTACAGTCAGGGAGTAGAACGGCCTTACTGAGCTCACCCCCAACCCCCCACGCATCAGATAAACTCTGAGCCGTCCTTTGCCCGTGTAGAAAGTGTTCCATTCCAGAAAGCTCTCAAGGCTTACTGCCTTCCCTCCAGATACAGGGTAGGGCCCTGGTCCAGTAGAAAGATGAGTGAATCATGAGGCCTGGGCTCTAGCTTTCACTCTAGACTTTATTCAGTTACTAATTAGTTATATGACATGTTCTTCATTTTCCAAGGGCTCAGTTTCCCTCTCCTTAAATGGGGCGATTCTCCTGCCCTGTACCTCAGGAAGGATACATAAAGAGCCATCCGCGTAAGTGTCCATTGTGTGCCAGGCTCTGTGCTGAGTGCTCAGGACACCAGAAGAAAGTTGATCGGTCCCTCAACACACTGCATTGGGCACAGAAGGAACGTCACAGCATGAAACAGGGCCTTGGAGGGGTGTGTACAAAATCACACAGGAGGTATAGGGACAGGGAGTTGCACAAACAAGTGAGGTCACAGATGTGAAAGCATTTTCCATTCCTGAAGGTGCGTACGGAGCGTAGGGCCCTCTGCCCTCTGCCCAGGGCACTCTGCTAGGGGCTTTTAAGAGACAGACACAAATTATGATAAGAGAGGGCAGACCAAGGGAGGGTCGCATCCATTGGGTGTTTGTGGCCAACCTCACGGAGAGGTGGTGGGGAGCCAGGTGGGAGGGCATTTCAGCTACCAGTGGAGATGTGCAGAAACCGCAGCCATGAGGAAGCAGTGGCGCCATGAACTTGACACCCGGCGAAACCAGGGAAGGACGAGGGAGGCATTGATGGCGCCTCGTTGAGAGGGAGAGTGTTGCTGAGCCCAGAGGTGGTGCCTTGACCGTGCAGTCAGGGTCCCAAGGAGCAGAGGCATAATCATCGTGTCTGTGTCTTTGCTTCTCTTACCGACCAAGTGCGAGAAAAGAAGGATGTTCCCCTTGGCCCTGAAGACCCCAAGGAAGAGGATGGCTCCTTTGACTACAGGTGTGTGATCTGTTTGACTCCTGGTCACCCCCGCGTCGGGTAGGCGGCTGTCCTCACTGCCCCCTTGTCATCCATTGGTCTGTCACTTCTGCCTCTCGGACGGCCTCTGCTCGTCCTGATCGCGCCGGACACGGCTGCCTCCTTGAAGGCAAGACCGACGCTGACTTGAGGAACAGCATTTCATTCATTCAGCTGCACAACTCAGATTTTTTCGAGCTCCTTATTGGTATGTTTTCACCTTTTTACTGCGAGAGCACATGCTGGGAACCCCCTTGCTACGAAACGAGCTGTTGGCTTTCTCTCTGCCCACACCCCCACCCTGACCCTGTAGACAACCGCCCGGGGAATGGACGTTGTCTTGAGAGCTCAACTCCGTGAGAAATGAGGGGTAGTGTTAGATGTGGTGGGTGGGGAGGTTCTAGACCTTTTCCTCATGAACTTGAATGATATCTCTGGGCTCTAGCCCCGAACAGGCCTTGGAGAGGCCTCTGGCCAGTGCCCGTCTCAAATCAGAGGACTGAGGCCCAGGCAGGGAAGTGACCTGCCCAGGACGCCCACCCACATCTGCCACCCAGTGAGCTGGTGGCACAGCTGGAGAAGCCAGGGGCCCGACTTCCAGTTACTGCTAGTGGGCAACATCACAACCCCCATCAGACCTGGATGGGCCTTCATATCGGGCGTGACAAAGTTGTAATCTCCCTTTTGATGGCAAATGTATGTTGAGTTAAGGAAAGATGCTGGGCGGGTCCTGGAGTCTCATTCCCAGACCAAGGTGGGCGGAAGGAAATGCTCTGATCGGAGCCCTGCTTCCCCACCCCCACCCTGTTACTCCCTGGGGTGACATCACCCCGCCTTCCCCTGACCTCTCCTTATCCTATCCTCGGCCTCCGCCACCGTGCTCAGCAGCAGCCGGACAGGCAGAGTCAGCTCAACGGGCGGCAAAGACACTGCCCACCCAGGAGTCCATCTGGACGCTTACGAACGTCCATCCATCCAGTCCCGACATCTCCAAGAGCCTCTTAAGAGGGCAAACACGAGAGGCCCCTCCCCTGACTGTCCTCAGCACCCCTCCTGGGGCCCATCTTCCCCAGGGGCTGAGAGCTATTCCCTGGCCATCAGTTCTGAAGGACATGGAACTTCCCTCCCCCAGACCCTCAGCACAGCCATAGAAGAGGGGTGAGGCCCTCCTCGTATTCAGGGCCAGGCAACCTGTGCTATGAGAAGCTGCTTCCTCAGGCGCCTCTCCTCCCCCAGACACCAAAGCTGTTGGGCAAGAACGCCTGCCTTCTCCCCACCCGCTCCCCTGGCCCACCCACACTGAGGCTGGATATACACACACAGATGCATCCACGGGCCCACACACCACGCACACACGCGCCTCGGCTTGGGCTCAGCAGTGAAGCACCTCTCTGGTGGGTCTGCTTCTCTCTGCCTTGTGTGCCCACCTGTTTCTCCAGGGTCTCGGGGAAGATGGGCAGACAGGTGTCTAGGGCCCCCCTGTCATCCTGGTTCCTTTTGAGCTTCCCGTAGAAGAGGTCTTTCTTCCCAGCTTGAGATCCTCATTCTCCACAAGAATCTGACACACCGAGAACCCCTCCCTCTGCCTCCCACCCGAGCTGGGCCATTGGCCGCATTTGGCTTAGGTCCCTGGAATCCCCTAGAAGCACATAGACACAATCCCCACGCTCCTGGGAAGGAGTACATGTGAAAAAGGTCGGTGAATGGGGCAAGAACCCAGTAATTAGAAGCTGCTCATTTCAAAACGTGAGCCCCACTCCCCATCGAGACTCAGGTTAGCCCTAGAGACCTGCCTGCCTCACTAGGCCTGCCTCTCCCGTAGCGCTGCCATCGGAGAAGGCAGGCGGAGTTAATGGGGCACAAGAGGGAGCGGGCTAATAGCTTTCCATCTACTAACACCCAGTTCAGGCTCTGGCTCCAGACCCTCCCCTGACAGCTGTCCCTGGCCAGCACTGCCGTTAGAAGCCAACACGCAGTGCCGACTATAATGGCAACTCAGCCGGTTGTTTCCACACACGTCCAGAAAGGGCTAAGCGTGGCCCGGGGGCCAGGGAGGGGACGTTGTGTGTCTGCCCATACCGCCTGGCACCGCTGTGGTCCCGCCTTCCGGGACCCGGATTCCCGCTGGTGGCCCGGCTGCCTCCTGCGGGGGGGCCGTCTCCCCTCTGAAGTGCAGCCAGCAGCACCTGGACCCCCTCCGAGCCAAAAGGGCAGAGAGTTTTGCAGCCAAGGGAGGGGATGTGGCGCTTGAGCAGACACTGGCTGCTGGGGGTCTCACTTCCGGGAGGGCGGGGCACAGCAGGCATCCCAGCAGGTAGAGATGCCACTTTAGCCCCCAGCCTGCCAGCTCCCCTTGCCCAGGAGGGGCTGAGGGGCAGGACCCAGGGGCCTCCAAGGAGGCTGGGCAGGACCCCCTGAGACTCGCCGGGCTTTGTCTCAAGTTGCTGGCGACACACGCTCGTGTGCGTGCCCCTCCCCGCGTTGCACCCTCTTTCGCTTGCCCCCAGGCAAAAGCACCTGCTCGCTGGTAAACCAGAGAGCCGACAGAAACCACACCAAGACGAGAAGGGCAGAGGCAGGGAGAGGTTTGTTTCTCAGTGGCCCCGGCCCATTGCTTTCTTGTCAAGGACAGAGCCTTTGTAGACAGAGCCACACAGATCACAGAGATTCAAAGCTAGTTCAGCCCCTCTTGATGGAGAGACGAAGGCCCAGTGAGAGGAAAGGCTTTCCCAAGACCACAGAGCCACGCAGTGACGCACATGCGACTGGGGCCCCAGCTCCTTGGCCCTTCTGGCCCTGCCTGGTCTGACAAGCACACGACTCTCCTCGCTCTGGGGTGGCTGTCCTCTGCCCACTCCTACCCCAGAGAGTAGCACAGCCTCCTGAAGCGTGT
>NW_024412525.1:5540955-5554203 GCF_014898765.1 Herpailurus yagouaroundi
GGCTCTGGGCTGATGGCTCAGAGCCTGAAGCCTGTTTCCGATTCTGTGTCTCCCTCTCTCTCTGCCCCTCCCCCGTTCATGCTCTGTCTCTCTCTGTCCCAAAAATAAATAAACGTTGAAAAAAAAATTGAAAAAAAAATTAAAATCATAATCCCCGGCAAAAGAAAGAAAGAAAGAAAGAAAGAAAGAAAGAAAGAAAGAAAGAAAGAAAGGAAGTGTGGGCTCCAGGCCCAGCTCTGCACCAACTTGTCGCCTCAGCTTGGGGAAGACGCCTGTCGTCTCCAGGCCTCGGGCTCCCTTCTGTCAACCAGCCAGGCAGGGGAGGGCCGGGGGGAGTTGACTGGTGACCTCTGAGGTCCTACCCTCCCTGAGCTGTGTAGTACATAGGCTTGGCAAGAGGCCAGCGGCCCTGTTCCGCCCCGCGTGGGTTTAAGCCGCACCGGGCTGGGCCAGGCCCTGATTCTCTGTCTCTCTCCGGCCAGTGACGAGGACAACAAGCCCCTGCAGGGCAGCCAGACGTCCCTGGACGGCACCATCAAGCAACAGGAGAGTGACGACAGCCTGGTGGACTATGGCGAGGGTGGCGAGGGGCAGTTCAATGAGGACGGCTCCTTCATCGGCCAGTACACGGTCAAAAAGGACAAGGAGGAGACAGAGGGCAATGAAAGTTCGGAGGCCACGTCACCTGTCAACGCTATCTATTCTCTGGCCTGATGGAGCCCCTCCGCCCAGGGCACAGCCACTACTTTGCAAGTGGGAGGAGGGGAGAGGGGGAGATGAAGCCACTACAGACCTGCCACACAGCCACCACCACCTTCAGGGACAAGGGTACCACGTGGGGGTCTGCCAAGCTGTGAGGACCAGTGACCACCCAGCCAACCACAAGCCCCCTCCCGCTGACCCCCCCTGCACCCCCGAGGTGCCACCATGTGGGAGAGCTAGAGTCCTGGCTAAGCTCAGCTGGAGGGACCCCAGCCCTTTGCTCAGCTTCACAGCCACCTTGAGCCTTCCACCCCCACTGCCCGCCCTTGACCTTGGCATACACACTCACCAGTTTCTGTTGGTTACGGCCCTTTGCGTTGTCTTTGTTTTTGCTTTGTGCATCTTCCCCGCCTCCCCCCCCCCCCCCCCCCAGACCCAGCGTCTCCATTTTCTTTTCCTGGTGAACAAATGTCCCTGGATGAGGAAAGAATGAGTGGATTCTCCCCCCCCCAGAGAGGCAGAAGGAATCGATCTGTAAAAGAACAGACAGAAAAGCTGTAGTATTCAAACCACCACTGGGCCAATGTATTTCCGAAGGATGCCTTTCTCGCCATATGCCTCCCCTTGCCCCCAACCCGTTCGCCTTGGCCTTGTCAGTTGCTGAGCTGGGCTTGGCTCCTTTCTGGAAAATGACAGTATTTTTGGCAGGGAGAGAGTGGGCAGGCCGCCTCGCCTCGCTCTGGGTCACTTGGGAGGTGGGCTTACCTCTTGCTCCTTGCTCTCACCCTGCCCCTTCCTCCAGAGCGTCCAAGACAAGAACCGCACTGACTCTGAAGAAGGAGTTTGAGGAACAGGAGTGGGCGCTGATGGGAAAGACTTCAACTCCAGTGACCGTGTACCTCAAGCAGAAGAAAATCGGGCGTCCGGTCCCTGGGGAGCTGGGCTCACCTCCAGAGAGAAGAAAAGGACTGGGTTTCGACATCCTTCCTCCCCATCAGTGAAACCCAGGATGTGGGAGAGGGGACCTGGCCCGCTGCGTGGAGGGCAGAGGGCGCCCCCCGCCACCTGGTCGGGGATCTCCACCGCTGTCCTCACAGAGATGGGACCACGTGACGCAAAAGCTTTGCTGGTGTGTTTGGGGGTGACAGGTGGTGCTCCCCCTTTCGCCTCTAGCAGATAGCATCTCGCTCAATTCTGTACGATGCTGAAACCGGTGTTTTACACGGTGTGTGGATGGGGCCCGGCTGCCCCTGAGACTGAACCAGTGTGTCCTTTCCTTGGGGTATTTACATATCAGGAGAGCCCGTGGGAACACCGCGCTGACAGTGCTGTAGAGCCTGGCCTGGGGACTCCGCGCCCTTCGTATGCCTTATGCAGCTCTGATTCCGGCCCTGCAGTTCCCAGGTTCCCAGCCCCTCCCTGCAAGCCTTGAAGCCTCCAGCAACGTCTGTCTCAAGGAGACCGGGGCGGCCTATGCGAGCATCACAGCAGAACCAGAAGCAGCCGCTCGACACGTGCCCTGCCACCCGTGGCCCCAGATGGAGACCCTCGCGGACCGCAGTTCTCAGAGACCGAAGGCTCTGCCTTCGTCCTCCCCACCTAATCCGTTTTTGAAACCAAAGGTACCTAGCCTCAGAGAGAGATCTTGAGCCTAAGAGCAGCCCGGTAGCTGTGGCTGCAGCTAGAGTCGGTTTCGGGAGGGTGAGGCTGACCCCTAGGAATGGCCACACGCACAGCGTCCGATTAGAGCCTCCAGCTGCTTGCCGGGGGGGCAGCCTGGGCAGGAACAGGGCTGTGTCCTTCAGAGAACTTATTAAACCATCGTCTGCCACACGTTCAAGCCACAAAGGTATTAGCACTGCTTGCATCACTTAATAAGCAGTCAGTGAGGGTCAAGCCCATAGACACACACACTCTGTCTGCAGGTGAGAAATCATAGCCTAGAGCTGAGCCAATTACGCTATTTGAACCCGAGGGCAAGTAGCTGTCCTTTGGCCCAGGCCGTGGCCAGGCTTGCAGCCTAGGAGCCCGGGGGGCAGCCCTCTCGTGGTGAAAGGGGACAGGGTGAATAACGGGGGGCTAGGAGTGAGCTCAGGGGCCCCCTCCCCTGGCTTTCCTCCGTCACCTGCCTGGATACAGCGGGGCATGCCTGCAGCGTCTGCCCAGAGTCCCTCAAGGGAACGTCAGGGAAGAGTGCCTGCGAACTGAATTCAAAGACAAGCCTTTCCAGAAAACACTCTGGATCTGAGCAGACTAGCCCGTTTCTCAGGCCCTCATTCCATGTTGCACCGAAAGCAGGCCTGTAGGGCGGGAGGACCGTGCGATGTCCCGTGACTGCCGCACAGCCGGTGACCGCAGAAGGGCTTGTGCTGCCACGGGGTCTTGGGGAGAGAGGATTCCCTTAGCTGTCCGCTCCTCGTTTGTGTCCCGCCAGCTCTGAGCCATCCCCCTCCGCGTAGGAAGGCAGGGCCAGCAGCCGCTTTGAGAGGCTGTCGTGCTGGGAATACTGAACGCTGCCCGCACTGCCGCCCGTCACAGCCCTCCCGGCAGGCAAGAGCCAGCCTGAGCCCGGGGAACCCGTTCTCCCCAGGCAGAGATACTGAGGCGTGTGGATTGCAGGGTTAGGGAGCAGCCCTCGCGGGAAAAGGGAGCCCAGAGTGGAGCCCACCCAGCTCAGCAGGAAGGCAGTGTGGCCCAGCGCTCCCTGCCAGCCGGGGCTCTCGAGCGACCACCTGCAAACGTACCAACCACGAGGCAGTGCTTCCACGGTGCTTCCGCCTGCCTGGCTGTTGGGGGTGGGGGGTGGGGGAAGTGTGGGTCATCTTGCAGCGACCCTAGAAGTCCCACCGCCTGAGCTGCCGTCCCACCTGCAGTACTCAGCCGCAGGAGCTGTGGCCTTCCTCGTGTGTCCGTTCGTGGGCTCCAGGTAGTCTCGAACATCCAGTCTGAGCTGGGCTCTGAGACCTGGAGAGGGTACCATGGTGAATAGTCAGAGGCAGCGCCCGCCTCACAAGGCTGACAGTCCACAGTGGGCACTGATCTGGAGCATGACGAATGCTTAAGCCACTAGCGGCTCCAGGCTCAAAGGGAGAAGCTTCAGAGAGAGCGCATGGCCCTGGGGACCACGTAGACCTCAGGACCAGGATGGTCAGAGACCACAGGGTGGGGTTCAGGACCAGTACCGCTTCCCGAGCCTCTTTGAGGTGCCCTTGGGGGCAAGTTGCTTGACTTGTCTGTAATTTTGGTGCCGCCGTCTCCCATATTTAGTCCCGCCTTTAAATACCTGTCCCCACCAAGGGGCAAGGGCCCACCTGAAGGGGCAGGACGGCCAGTGCCGGAGGAGGCACGTTGCAGGGCCGGGGGACAGCTGCCTCCCACCTCGCCTGGGTTCGGGTGAAGGGGACCCGCCTTTCCTTACCTTGCTTTGAGGAGATGGTTATGGTTAGGTTAAGGGAAAACCAGACTAGCTCTTTCCCGTTCCATTTGTCTTTGCCCTGGGAGGTTGGAGGCATCTGGTCCACCCCCCTCCTGGCAAGTCCCAACGTCTGGAGAAGTGTCCACCTGTCCAAGAAGCAGCCAGTGCCAACACCGTTCACCCTGCAAGGGGTATCTGCAACCTGGGCCGGATACGGCTTTCGTAGTCGCCCTGAACACAGCCTGAGAAAAGGGCCGGAAACAGATCTGAGTCTTTTTGTGGATGGTCCAGCTGAGGGGACCGCCTGCCCTGCGCACACCCAGCAGCCACGCCCGGGCATGCCCACGCCTGGCGCGCGCACAGAGCAAGGTGGCACTTTCAGAGGGAACGCTATGGATTATGACATTGCCTTAGCGTGAGTTCACACCCTGGCCCGCTTGAGATGAGATGTGAAGTGTGGGTACGATCGACGCTCAGGGCAGGGGGAGGGGGGCCGCCCAGGTTGGACCCCGTTTGGGTGACTCCTGCAGGCGGAATTGAGAAGGGGTCTGACCCAAAGGAGAGGGCACCTTCCCCAGAAGCAGTATGGGCAGCGGCTCTTTAAGGCTCCTGGAGCCCCTTGCAGGACCAGATCCAAGCCACAGAGAGTCACAAACAGCCCACAGGACGGAAGCAGTGGAACACTTTGCCTCAGTCTTTGCAAGGCTGCTTGACTAACACAGAAGAGGTGGGGCTCCCCAGGCTCTCGGTCAGCAGGGCCGGTGCCAGAGAGTCACTTCTCGGTGGGAGGGCACTGGAGGCTGGCACAGGGCCTGCTCCCCCTTGGTGACACCTTGTGCTCACCACTCCTGCAGCCCCTGCCGAACACACACAGCTCTGCTAGGAAGAAATCACCTGGAGGATCCTGGTGGAGCGTTGCATGGTGGCTTAGGAGAAGCATGTAGGGAGGTCCCTGATTTCAAAAAAAAAAAAAAATCAGAGGAGTCAAATGAATGAATGAAAAACCTTGAAATGTCAGGAGTAGACCGTGCGTGCCCTAGGCAGAGCCGACCTCCTGGGCAGCCCCATCCCTTACACCAGGCAGGGTCCATCCCATGGGAGTTTAGACCAACCTTCCAGCTGTCGCTGGCCCGTTCAGCCCAAGCCAGGCCAGCACACTTCCTTCTCCCCCTTGTTGAGAACAGCCTTCCTGAGACAGGTTCAGAGAAGGATCAGCAGGAAAGGACAACCATGCAGGGAAGCCACAAGACCCCACCAGACAGTGTCTCAAGCCACACCCCAAATCAGCGCACCTCTATCAACATGTTAGCATTAAATAGAAGTTCTGGAATGATGAGGGTGGCAACGAAGTAGGTCCCAAGGTGAGTAGTTTTGGTAGCTTCAGATTTCAGCATGCAAAGGAATCACAGAGCTGATCTAATGGAAATGACTCATTGTACAGACAAGGACACTAAAATCCAGGGATGGGAAGGCGCTGGCCCAAGGTCACATGGCTGGTAAATCAGGGTGAGGGTAGGGCTTGAACTCAGGCCTTCTGACTCCTTGTCCAGGGTTCCTTCATCTCACCGCAGCTGCCTCCTTGGAAATAGAGGTGTAACTTAACATCCTTCCCGCTGGTTCGCTCTCCGTACCTCTTATCACTTCTGCGTTGCCCGTACGCCTCCCAAAATGAAAGACACAAAGGGTTTTTCTGAGGCCAAGATCAGTCAGTCTGTGGCAGCCTGCGGTGAAGCCAGCTGCGCCGTTAAGGCCCGACCCAGGCCAGGAGAGAGTGACGAGCTGACTGGCGTTTGTCACTGTGAAGTCTAGACTGTACTCTAGAGTGGTTATCTCTTGTTTCAGGACACTTGGGGCCCGCAGCATCCTGTGTCCCTCGGGCACTCTCTCCGCCGGGCTCTCGGCCACGGGGTGCTGAGGGATCCGCTGGGCCGGAGTTCAGCACATATAAAGACTTCAGTGAAGCAATAAACACAAAAATCTGGGAGAAGAAATCCAGACTTTTGTGCCCTACTCTGTTTCTTTTTCAAAAACGATGCCGATTGGATGGCCCTGCCCCTGTTCTTTTGTTCTGATCTTCAAATTCGACGTCCTCAGTCAGTGTTGTCCCTCTGCCCAGCTCCCAGCTCTTTGCCAACTCACACTCCTCCTGAGCTGAGCATCAGTCGCCTGTGACGTGGCCGCCTTCTGTCCTGGTCCTGCCCTCCCCCCCAACCCACGCTGGCCCCAGAGGACCTTTTGCCCCGCCTCTCCCAGCACACGCCCCCTCCCACAACCATTCCAAGTTGTTCCTTTCGGTGGGCATATATTTTCCCAACAATTCCATGCCTTCCCGCGTACCCGCACACCTGATCTTTTTTCCATTGGTTAAATATTTAACTCTCCATGGCAGACCTTGTTTTAACCCCTCTCACATCATGTTCTTTCCTTTTTGCGAGTTATTTTGCATTAACCAACATTGTCAGCGACAGATGCGAATCTGAGGGTGTCACGCGTGACCTTCAGCAGGGAAGACTTCCGGGCCGTGGAGGACCATCTAATACGTGGACTTATAAACTGACTGCATGAGCAATGAAAAGGCCAAATTATTCAGAATTTTTTTTTGAATCACTGTAAAAAAAAAAACAACTGATTTCTTTTGTATAGAGAACACTAAACGTATAATAAAAGTTGTTCAAAATGGACTCTGGCCAGACGATTTGTTCATTTTCTACACTTAATGGAAAGAGGGAGAGGGGTGTCGGCATTAACAACAGAGTGAATCAAAAGGGTTTTCCACGGACACCAGACAGCACGCACTTAGGGAATCTGCTACACCAGCCCCCATCTTGAAGTTGGCCTTACCCTGGAAGACTTGTTGGCACAATTTGAGCTTTAAATATACAGTGACTCATGTGGCGATGCGTACAGCCGTGGAGATACCCTGGTTCAATACGACTGTAGTGTGCTTACGCACCATTTAAAAAGAGCCATGTTGGAATAAAGGGGGCACCTGGGTGGTTCAGTCGGTTGAGCGTCCGACTTCGGCTGAGGTCACGATCTCACAGTTTGTGGGTTCAAGCCCGGCGTCGGGCTCTGTGGTGACAGCTCAGAGCCTGGAACCTGCTCCGGATTCTGCGTCTCCCTCTCTCTCTCTCTGCCCCTCCCCCATTCACACTCTGTCTGTCTCTCTCTCTCTCAAAAATAAATAAAAATTAAAAAAAGAAAGAAGTGCCACGTTGTGGGGGTGCCTGGGCGGCTGAGTCGTTTAAGCTCCAGACTCCTGATTTCGGCTCAGGTCATGATCTCACGGTTCACGAGATCGAGCCACACATGGGGCTCTGTGCTGACAGCACAGAGCCTGCTTGGGATTCTCTCTCTCTCTCTCTCTCTCTCTTTCTCTCTCAAAATAAAAGATAGACTTAAAAATTTTAAATAAAAAAAGAAGTACCATATTGGGGATGCTGGGAGAAGGGGAGCAGTGAAGCTTTCTGTACCTCTGCCCTTAGATGGGAGAATACCAGCATATTTACTATTGTTGAAATAATGAATAATACTGCCTACAACAAACCAAAAACCTCAGTAGACTCAGAGGAACCTCAATCAACAAGCAAATGGGGAGGGAAAGAAGCAGAGAGGGCTGTGTTGGTCAAGGGGCACTACTCAACAGCTACGCCCCCTTTCTTGATTCTCCGGCCGGGAGTTGTGCTAATTCTCAGTGAGGAGTGGCCCTCTGCCCATCACCCAGGCATGGGACCCCCCAGACATTGGAACTCCCTCTCCTTGGGGTGGGGTGGCGGCTAGAGAGTGGGCAGGGCTGGGAGGTGGTTCTGGTCGTGTAGAAAGATAACTGATGGTTTACAAGTCCAGCTCCCCTGGATAAAGAACAACCAAGTAACTCTCCATCCCACCTGTGTTTACTCTCCTTTCACCAGTCCTCAGAACAGACGGTGACTTGAGGGGCTATTGTCTCATTAGATTAAAATGAGGGCTGATTATTTGCAAAGATGGCGGAGCAGCATGGAGACCCCGAGCTTGTCTCGTCCCTGAAATCCAGCTACATCAGCACCAAAACGTTTTTGAACACCTAGGAAGTTGATCTGAGGATCAACACAACAATTTGCATAACTTGAGCCACAGAACTCTGGGAGAGAAGAGCCAAGGAGGGTGGGGAGCTGTTTTTGTGGAGAGAGGACAGCGAAAGGGGGAGAGTGCAGTGAATCAGGATCATGCAAAAAAAGCACTTCCCTGAAAGTAGCTGGAGAGAAAGGAAGGACGGAAAGGAGGAAGGAAGGAAGGGAGGGAGGGAGGAAGGAAGAGTGAAAACACTCGCAGGGGAATGAATAAAATAAGAGCGGATTCCGGGTCTTGCTCCTCCTGAACCTCCCTGTTCACTCCTTGGAATACGAGAAAGAACCTTCGTCATTGCTCTCAATTTCACAAGCCGTCTCTGAAATGTGCCCCTCATGTCCATGTGTACCATCCCACCAGTAGTCCAAGCCTCATCTTGAATCGACAGTGTCCTTGACACTCCTGTTACCTCCTCCCTGCTTGAAACTACAGCCCAAGGGATCTTCTAAAATACAAATCTGATCACGTCACTTCTTTCTTAAAATCTTCAAGTAGGCTACAATACCTTCAGTCTGTTACAATGGGATAGAATCTTTAAAAAAAATTTTTTTAAACACTTAATGAATTTTATTTTTTTAAACTTCTTCAGGTCTTTATTTCTTTTTTTTAATTTTATTCTTTTGTTTTTTAAATTTTACATCCAAATTAGTTAGCATCTAGTGCAACAATGATTTCAGGAGTAGATTCCATAATGCCCCTTCCCCATTTAGCCCATCCCCCCTCCCACAACCCCTCCAGTAACCCTCTGTTTGTTCGCCATATTTAAGAGTCTCTTGTGTTTTGTCCCTCTCCCTGTTTTTATATGATTTTTGTTTCCCTTCCCTTATGTTCATCTGTTTTGTCTCTTAAAGTCCTCATATGAGTGAAGTCATATGATATTTGTCTTTCTCTGACTAATTTCACTTAGCATAATACCCTCCAGTTCCATCCACATGGTTGCAAATGGCAAGATTTCATTCTTTCTGATTGCCGAGTAATACTCCATTTTATATATATATATATATATATATATATATATATATATATACCACATCTTCTTTATCTATTCATCCATCGATGGACATTTGGGCTCTTTCCATACTTTGGCTGTTGTCGATAGTGCTGCTATAAACATTGGGGTGCATGTGTCCCTTCGAAACAGCACACCTGTATCCCATGGATAAATGCCTTGTAGTGCAATTGCTGGGTCGTAAGGCCGTTCTATTTTTAGTTTTTTGAGGAACCTCTATACTGTTTTCCAGAGTGGCTGCACCAGCTTGCATTCCCATCTTTTAAAATTTTTTTAAATGTTTGTTCATTTTTTTAAGAGACAGAGAGTGACAGCATGAGCGGGGGAGGGGCACAGAAAGGGAGATACAGAATCCAAAGCAGGCTCCAGCTCTGAGCAGTCAGCACAAAGCCTGACAAGGGGCTCAAACCCACAAACTGTGAGATCATGACCTGAGCCAAAGTCAGATGTTTAACAGACTGAGCCACCCAGGTGCCCCTATAAGGGGATAGAATATTAACGCCTTGGTTTGGCATGTTAGACCTTTTGTGATCTGACCCTTCCTTCTGCAGCCTCATTTTTCACCACTCTTCCATGTATGTCCCAATTTCTGGCCATTTCAATCTCTTTCCTGCTCCCCCAACATACGATGGTTTCTCACACTTCCCTGCTTTGGTAATTCGAGTCCACTCAAAAGCAACTATTAATAACTCTGTGCCAATTAATGCTGTAAGGTAAGTAGGATAGAATTCGGGTCCTCGAGAAGCTCAGACTATCGTAAGAGACAGTCAAGTAAGCAAAGCAATGTTATAGAGGCATCTGGCTGGCTCAGTTGGTAGAGCATGAGGCTCTTGACCTCAGAGTCGTGAGTTCGAGCCCAACATTGGGACTAGAGTTTACTTTAAAAAAAATTCAATGTCATAGCATCCAGGACAAAGGGCTCAATAAATGTGGGTTCAACAAATGAATGATGGCCCAAAGGTGAGTCTGTTTGATACATCCTCCTCCCGACCTTCCACATGCCCCTTCTTCTGGATAATTCGTAATCACTGAAGTAATGCTCACAACGGGCCCTTGCAACTCCTGATTCCAGGCTCTTTCCTCCCTCCTCTTCCAAACCCCGCCAATCTCCTTTCTCCGTATAGATCATCTCTCCCTCCCGGGCTCCTTGAAGGCAGGCAGTGGCCTCTGTGCTGGGTCACACATCTTTAACAATCAACCCAGGTAGCACTGCCTCAGGAAGTCTTCCCGCTATCCAACGTAGCCCGAATGCGCGCGCGCGCGCGCGCGCGCGCGCACACACACTCACACACACACGTGCGGCTGCCAGTCTGGTTGAGACCTCCTCGCTCTGCCCCCAGAACACCTATTTTATATCTCTCCCAGAGGGTCTGCATACACGTATTGTCTCTTCCACTACATTGTGAACATCCTGAGTTTGAGAGGTTTTGTCATCTGTGCATCCAGAGGCCAGTGCCTGGCACCCAGCACGGACAAAATGAACGAATGTGAATGAATGAGTGAACGGACGAACGATGAAGACAGCTGTTCCTTTGAAAGAAGTGGCCAGGTGAGTTCCAGACCGGTGTCATCCTCTTTGGAGACGGGATGTTTGGATACTGGACTCGGACATGACATTTTGGGGGAAGGGGGCAGTCCACTGGCCGGTTTTGGAGCAGGAGCCCCCTGACTCAAGGTGACAGAAATGGAGAGGGTCTTATTTGAAGAAAGCCAACCTCAATTCAGCTGGGGCCAAACAAAGCGGCCGTCTCCCCTCCGGGCCCAAGGGATTCCCAGAATATCTGTCATCCCTCATCCCTGTCTCCTGGAGGCTGTGCCTCCCAGCCCATTAGAAATGCTAATCTCCAGCCCGGAGCTGGATTATCCGACCCAGTGGGAGGGGACCAGTCATCTTCCCATCTTCATTAAGAGTGAAGGCTCTACCCCATCTTGGCCAGCTGCCCCCAAAGGGATGGAATCTGGGAATTCATTATGGCAGCTCTCATCAAGGCAGCCACGACTGCTCAAAACCGTATTAGGTGGAGGAAGGTAGGGGAGGGCCATTTCAGCCCCCCCACCTCCCCACTTAATGCATCAGAGCCCATTTGTTTGATGTCAGTTCCTGCTGGAGCGGGGACCAGGCAGTGGGGCTCAGAGCAATTTGGAGCCACAGCTGCGGCCCAACCTCCACTACCACCCCCACCCCCGCCCCTGAACTTGCTGCTGATTAGCCCCAGACCCCAGGCAGAGAAGCACGGCTTTGTGTAGATGGGGGAACGGTCCCTCCGAAACAAACGAAATTACTTAGTATATATTTAAAATCACACTTGCCCTCTAACACGGCTGAATGCTATTCGTCGGAAGGCCCGGGACCCATCTGGGAAGGGAATTTGCAGGTAGACAGCAGGAGAGTCCTGCATGATTAGAGGGGGGGAGTTTTTGGAGCTCCAGGGCAAGGGTGGGGGGGGGCAGATGAGGAGGAGAGCCAGGCAGAGGTAAGATTCATGGTCTCTAAGTATAGTCCCCACATCAGCAGCATCACAATCTCCTGGGAACTTAGAGAAATGTAAATTCTTGAACCCCACCCCAATCAGCTGTATCAGAAGGTCTGGAATCTGTGTTTTAACCAACACTGCAGGTGATTCTGATGCAGGCTAATGTCTGAGGACCACTAGATTAGCGGGACAGTGACAAGGCCGGGTACTCTGGGATGCGGCCCCTCCCCGCACCCCCGAATTGTCAGTCAAGTCCACCCCATTGGTGAATTGGCTTCATGTGAGTGGATCTTTTATAAAAACTCGCAAAGTTGATGAATTCTACATCCAAATCGATGCAGGGGGAAGCAGAGACACAGGACAATGTAGGGGGCAGAACACGAACCCCAAGAATTAGCAAACATTGTGGGACAGCCTCTGACTTTCACAGACTGTGGCATTGGCGGGGAACTGATCCATTTTCATTGATGTCAAAGAGGCAAGAGGGCACCAGATGGCATTTGGGTCACAATACATTTACATTAAGTGACTTCAGAGGACAAGAGTAACTAATGACGTTGACGCCCGCCGTCTGTGCGGGGAGAGTGATGTGCACTTTATGCAAACTCTCCCTTGTGACCCTCTCGCCAGCTTGCTGAGGCGCTGAGGCAGGTAGCGTTATATCCTGTTATGCAAGAGGAAGCTTTGGCTGCACAGAGCTAATTTGCCCCGGGGTAAATGACAAAGCCAGAACTAACGGCCAGGTCTCTCTGATTCTAAAACCTCCACCTTTACCGCCCCACTCGGGTATGAATGGGCATCTCTGTGAAGAATTGGTCCCGGCTTCTGTGCGTCCAAGGCATCGTGCCCCATCAGCCGCCTCTCGGCTTTCAGCGATTTGCCCCTCACTGCTTGGCTCTGACGTGGGAGCACATACAGGCTCCCGACTCCACCCCAAGACGGCCCAGGAGAGCCCAGGACAGGGTTGTGGGGGCTGCGCAGCTCAGTGGTCATGTGATGAGGGGCCAGTGAAGCCAAAGGCACTCATCCTGTTCCAAGTCAGCCTTGAGCACCAGGAAGAGAAGAGCCAGGACCCAGGTGTAGCTGTGTGACCTCAGGCAAGTTACACAACCTCTCTTTGCCTTAGTTTCTTCGCCTACAAAACAAGGATTGTAACCGTAGCTCTCTCATAGGTTGGCGTAAGGATGAAATCAATTAAAATGTAGAAAGTGCCTGGGTGGTTGTAGGTTGAGCAGCTGACTTCAGCTCAGGTCAGGATCTCCCAGTTTGGGGGTTCGAGCCCCACACTGGGCTCACTGCTGTCAGCGCAGAGCCCACTTCGAATCCTCTGTCCCCCCTCTCTCTGCCTCTCCCCAGCTTGTACACTCTCTCCCTTAAAACTAGGGGCGCCTGGGTGGCGCAGTCGGTTAAGCGTCCGACTTCAGCCAGGTCACGATCTCGCAGTCCGTGAGTTCGAGCCCCGCGTCAGGCTCTGGGCTGATGGCTCGGAGACTGGAGCCTGTTTCTGATTCTGTGTCTCCCTCTCTCTCTGCCCCTCCCCC